>NC_087207.1:1287047-1293764 GCF_015104395.2 Macrobrachium nipponense | reverse complement strand
AGAATTACATGACCCATTTAAAGCAAAACCGTGAAGACAAATCGGTAGAAAACAGATCTCGTGGCAGTACAGCAACATCGAAAGGTCTCAACTCGACTGTCAGTTATCCTCCAAGAGACCTCTAATTTTTCCTGACGCGAGAAGAATGAATTAATGCCTTGGGTCAGCCCAGGTTCTGGGTCAGCCCGATTTGTTGCTGCTAGTGTCAGCTTGGGTCCTTGCTAGGGGTCCTGATACTTTGCTCTACTTTTTTATTTTTATTTGTTTGTTTTTATTTTATTTTATTTTATTTTATTTTTTTTTCCTTAATTTTCTTCGTTCACGGGGAAATTCTCTTATCTAAAATGTTGCTTCGCAAGCATATGTTCGACATGATATGGTCACATTTTGTATAATAATAATAATAATAATAATAATAATAATGATAATAATAATAATAATAATAGTTAAAAACTTCATTTACTAATAAAAGATCACCGGGGAATAAAAATCAAATGGAATTAGTTCATAAGAAAGGAGTAGATAGAAAGACAGAATATTGATAGCTACAAAACATAATGCACGTTTAAAAATTAGTCCCGCAGGGCGGTAGTGCCGTTAGTACACTTCATGCGGTGAACTGTAGGCATTACTTAGGCTCTTTGAAGCGTCCCTTCGGCCCCTAGTTGCAACCACTTTGCATTCATTTACTGTACCTCCGTTCATATTCTCTTTCATCCATCTTCCTTTCCACACTCTTCTAACATTTGTTTCATAGTGTAATTGCGAGGTTTTCCTCCTGTTACACCATTCAAACCTTTTTACCGTCAGTTTCCATTTCAGCGCTGAATGACCTCATAGGTCCCAGAGCTTGGGCTTTGCCCGAATCTTAATCTAAATGCCACGTAATTTAGATCTCTTTACGAAAGGGAAGAGAAGCAGCAACATGAATGATCATTTGCAAGTTATGAATAATTCCCTCGTTGATTATCTAGACTCTTACTGTTTGTTTGGGAAAGTTAGGGGAAATTTTTGTTTTCTACAGTCGGTAACTGAGATATGACTGTTAGCCTTTTTTATCTACCGTAGCAAGGTTTTGTAATTGATTTTTTTTTTTGTACATTCTCTCTCTCTCTCTCTCTCTCTCTCGACAGTAAATACTACTATTTAAGACTGCCCGCAGCATTGAGAGCTACGTTAGTAAGTTAGTGATGAAAAGATATATAATCTCTCTCTCTCTCTCTCTCTCTCTCTCTCCAGTGAATACTACTATTCCTCTTTGTATTTATTTTATCGTTGATGTACGGATTTTCTGTCATATCAATATTTATTTATCTACCGTAGCAAGGTTTTGTAATAGATTTTTTTTTGTACATTCTGTCGCGTCTTTAAGACTGCCCGCAGCATTAAAAGGTAAGTTAGTGCTGAAAGACTTATAATCTCTCTCTCTCTCTCTCTCTCTCTCTCTCTCTCGACAGTAAATACTACTATTCCTCTTTGTATTCATTTCATCGTTGATGTACGGATTTTCTGTCATATCAATATTTATCTATTCTACTGTATATCCAAGAAACGCATGCAAAAAAAAAAAAAAAAAATAAAATAAAATAAAATGAAAAAAAATAATAAATCAACGCACCTGTTAATCGCGTTACTGGGTACACTGTCACAAAATCGACTGTCATTTACAGTTCGTTGGTGTTCAGATAGAATATGAATGTGATTGGTGCATCTGGCTTATATTCATAAAAAAATGATAATAATATTCAAATATTCATACAGTTATTGGTTGTAGTTTCCACTCGCGTATTAGATAAACAAAGCTTGTTTACTTGTTTCTTTTTTTAACTTGGCCCATTTCCAGTTTTGGAAAACGGCTTAATAGTAAATATACTAACACATATCGGGTCTGGGTATATAGTTTCCTTAAATACTTTCAATACTTTAAAAATTCCCACTCTATGAAATATATATCGCAGACTCTAAAGGGGAAATGCTAAAAGTGATCTGTATTGAGTGATAATTTCTCTCCCAGTTTCCTGTTTTTCTTGAGGTGATAAAAAACTCCCGTCGTGTTGCAAAGGTTCGCGAGCATCCTCTAACCACCTAGCTCCCACCCCTCTTTCAACAAACAACCACATCTGAAAGAGAAAGTGTCAGATGGAGTTGGGGTTTGAGATTGAAGACCATAAAGTGGATATTGAGGAGTTATCGGGGATCGTTAGTCTCCAGCGAGAGCCTCCCTTTTCTTTTAAACATTTCTTTTAAACATTTCCTCTCTTTCCCGTTTTCTTCGACACTATTACTTCTTTCTTTTCCATTTTTTTTACTTTTCAAACGGTCCTCTCTCTCTCTCTCTCTCTCTCTCTCTCTCTCTCTCTCTCTCTCTCTTTCTCTCTCTCTCTCTCTCTCTTTCTCGTGCATTTTTACTGGATGTGGGATAATCGTTCTCTACCCTTTTACGCGCAAATGCATACATAGCCATTGAATTGTGTGGTCCAGCAAATTTCTCTTTAGTAGTCTAGCAAGCTACTGCAGAATACTCTTACCTCTTCTGTTTTCTTTTGCTGTTACGATGTTTCTTCTTTGTCTTATTCCGTTATCATTATTTATGATGTAGCAGTGTAAAAGATGACGGTAATCTCTGTGAGGCTCGAGACAGTGCAAGAGACTGGACCTGAGCTGGAGGACGGGAAGTCTGAAATGGACTTTATTACCGACATTCAGTCGTTGTTAAACACACTAAAAATAAAAACAAAAATATGCCACCGGTATTTGTTAGTAGGATATTGTCATTCATTCTCATAACATCCCTGCAATCAAGACGATCTCCAAAGAGTCTTGTCTTTATTTTCCTTTTTTCATTATTACTGTGATTATAATCAATATAGTTTTTGCATTCAGTTTTTAACTATTCTCATTGTATTTTTTATCATGTTATGTACCTAGACTGTATGTTATTATCTATTCTTTGTAAATTCCATATAATTTTTATTATCATTATTATTATTATTCGCTGGTCAAGATGAAGCAACGGAGACTCGTATCATTCGGTAAGGGGTCCTATGAATTTCTTTAAAGTTTAAACCCTCAGGGATATGAAGAGAAACAGGCGTAGGCAGTAACATAACTAATTAAGTCATTACTGTGCAAAGACTCTTAAAGAATTATAGCAAACATAATTTTCAATAACGGCACATCACAAAACCAAAGTTTACTTTAAAAAAAAAAAAAGAAATCTTCTAACAGCAAGGCATAAAAAATATGGCCGGTTTGATAGGTCTTGCTTAGGTTTTTTTTTTTTTTTTTTTTTTTCGTTTAAGCGTCACACCATTAATTAATTTTCAGCTCCTTTCCCGCAGGAGGATGAGGGAGAAGGATCTGAAACATCTCCCGGCAATCCTATCCCGTAGGACTGGCAGAAGCCACGCAGGGAGCACTTATAGGACGGCTTCCTGGAAATGTTTCCCAAGTCTTGGTCTTCTTAGCACTTAGTATCGAGCAAGGTAAAGTCACAATTTCATTGTTGCTATCAGTGTTATCAGTAGTGCCAAAGTTATTATCATTATTAATCTCTTATTATTATTATTTGTTTGATTACAAAATAATGGCAGAATTCACAGAATGAATTTATACAAAATTCTTTCAATTCTCCTTATGATTGTCTTTCTGGCACGCTTGATATGACCTACGAGACACCTCTATACCTGTTGAAGACCCCCAACCTGTCCCTGATACCCCGTTGCCTTTGATAACACCATCCTGAAATTCTGTTGACGACCTGCAGCACGATGAATATTGGACAACTGCTATGTAATACCAGCGTGCCAGAAAGACAAATCATAAGGAGAATTGAAAGCATTTTGTATAGAATCAATTCTATGAATTCTGCCATTATTTTCAATGAAACATGTTTGAAAGAAGGTCTGTTTCCAGCATACGCAGATATTATTATTATTATATTATTATTATTATTATTATTATTATTATTATTATTATTATTATTATTATTATTATTATTATTACTATTATTATTATTATTATTATTATTATTATTATTATTATTATTAAAGAGCTCACGATAACAAGGCGTGTAAAGCCCTTTCGCTCCCTTGACTTTTATTTAGTTCCCTTCGCCTTTTTCCAGTTTTAATTGATGCCTGTTCCTCATTCAAACCGTATGACGATTTTATTTGGCATAAAGTCTTATAATAATGGAACATTATAATTCGAGTTCTTAGCCGTTTGAGAAGACCATGATAGCTTTGTTTATACTTAAAAAATATCCTAATATAGACAATCAACACCAAACAGGCGTGATCAGTGCCCCGCAAAATGCCGTTACATCGGAAAGGACCCATAAGGCAATCTTTACATATTAGGGCGGAAATGATTCTTCGCATTTACTCAGAATCTTTCCTCTCTCTCTCTCTCTCTCTCTCTCTCTCTCTCTCTCTCTCTCTCTCTCTCTCTCTCTCTCTCTCTCTCTCTCTCTCTTTAGGAGCAAGCATAGCCGTATATAGAGCGAATGTGTGGAAGTGAACTGACAGATTGGTTTCTTTTTATCTCTTCGTAATGGCTAACCCAAGACACCCAACAACTCAACAGCAACAATTGAACTTTATATACGAAGGATTCGATGACGGGAAGATTGCTATTGTTTCTCGTGAAACACAGTGCAAGAGAAATAAGTCTAATAAATAGTTTTGCGTTTCGTGATATAATTTTGTAGCTCAGGTTTTCCCATGATCTCCATAGATAGACGATTGGCTTTCCTTTTTCCCGAATACTCTAAGGGTTCCATAATAATAATAATAATAATAATAATAATAATAATAATAATAATAATAATAATAATAATAAATAAATAATAATAATAATAATAATAATAATAATAATAATAATATAATAATAATAATAATAATAATAATAAAATAATAATAATAATAGTATTTTTTTAGTATTACTATTATTATTATTGGAAAAGTAAATCCACAATAATATGTCTGTTTGATCTTGTTATTTAGAATACAAAGCAGAAGGCTTTCGATGACCTGCACGGTCCTCCTTGTCAAGGAGGACCGTGCTGGTTATCGAAGGCTTTCTGGCTTTGTATTTTAAATAACAAGATCAAACAGACATATTATTGTGGATTTACTTTTCCATTTTATTTTTATTTAACTTATGTGATTATGCGTTTTCTTTGGATTATTATTATTATTGTTGTTGTTGCTGCTGTTACTATTATTATAGAACCTTTAGAGTATTCTAAAGATCTATAATTCCTTATCCAGTCTCGCAATTTCTTTTGCTCGGATGTATATCTTCAACATTCGTTCAAATCTTTAAAAGCTTCAAGATAAATAATAATAATAATAATAATAATAATAATAATAATATAATAATAATAATAATAATAATAATAATAATATAATAATAATATATTTTGGTAGAAGACCCTCTTTTATAGGCAAATACTGTTAAAATGAATGGCCGAATTAAGCGAGTTGATATATATAGAAAAAATCAACTCGCTTAATTCTGCCATTCTTCTTAACACTAATATAATAATAAATAAATAATAATAATATAATAATAATAATAATAATATAATAGTAATAATAATAATTATTATTATTATTATTATTATTATTTTTTTTTTTTTTTTGGCTCTATCGCAGTCCTCCAATTCGACTGGGTGGTATTTATAGTGTGGGGTTCCGCGTTGCATCTTGCTTCCTTAGGAGTCCATCACTTTTCTTACTATGTGCGCCGTTTCTAGGATCACACTCTTCTGCATGAGTCCTGGAGCTACTTCAGCGT
The DNA here is from genome assembly GCF_015104395.2 of Macrobrachium nipponense. Classification (NCBI taxonomy): domain Eukaryota; kingdom Metazoa; phylum Arthropoda; class Malacostraca; order Decapoda; family Palaemonidae; genus Macrobrachium; species Macrobrachium nipponense. The sequence continues at coordinate 1,287,962 of NC_087207.1, read as the reverse complement.
CTAGTTTTTCTAGATTCCTTATCAGGGATCTTGGGATCGTGCCTAGTGCTCCTATGATTATGGGTACGATATCCCATATCCTTCTTATTTTTATTTCAGATCTTGATACTTATCCATTTTTTCCCTTATCCATTTTTTCCCTCTCTTTCTCTTCAACTCTGGTGTCCCATGGTATTGTGACATCAATGAGTGATACTTTCTTCTTGACTTTGCCAATCAACGTCACGTCTGGTCTATTTGCATGTATCACCTATCTTGTTTCTGATACCATAGTCCCAGAGGATTTTTGCTGATCGTTTCTATCACTCCTCAGGTTGGTGCTCGTACCACTTATTACTGCAAGGTAGCTGATGTTTCTTGCACAGGCTCCACATGAATCATGCCTCTTTTTGTACTGGTTCTGTGCAAGTGCCGGGCATTCGCTTGCTATGTGGTTTATGGTTTCATTTTTAGTATTGCACTTCCTACATATGGGAGAGATGTTATTTCCGTCTATCGTTCTTTGAACATATCTGGTTCTTAGGGCCTGATCTTGAGCCGCTGTTATCATTCCTTCAGTTTCCTTCTTTAGCTCTCCCCTCTGTAGCCATTGCCATGTGTCATCGCTGGCTAGTTCTTTAGTCTGTGTCATGTATTTTCTGTGCATTGGCTGTTGTGCAGTCCTCTGTTCTGTCTGTCATTCACCTTTCTCTTATATTTCTGGGTCTTCGTCTACTTTTATTAGACCTTCTTCCCATGCACTCTTTAGCCACTCGTCTCATGGTTTTCAGATATTGCTCCAGTGCTCTGTTCTCATGTTGACGCAGTCCTCTCCCTCCTTCCTTTCGTGTTATGTATAGTCCGTCCGTATTTGCTCTTGGGTGTAGTGCTTTGTGTATTGTCATATTGATTCCTGGTTTCTGATCTATGCTGCAG
>NC_087207.1:1264547-1284547 GCF_015104395.2 Macrobrachium nipponense | reverse complement strand
CCGGGATAAACGACAGCAACCTCTCTGCATGGCTGGTGGACGTCTTGCTAGCGTCGGGGAACGACTTTTTGGTGTGTTAGTATGTCAGTCAAGTCATTGGTCAATCAAAGAAAATTAACCCCCCATACATACTACTTCCACCAAACAATGATCTCAAAAAGTCAGAAATACTAACTGAACGTCTCCCAATTAACTCCATTTAATATGACTACTGAATCATAAGTCATTATCATAACTCGCAAAGGAAAAAAAAATATCAAGTTCTCCAACTCAATTCTCCAAACTCACACATCAGCACACACCATCCAAAACTCACAGTAACTCCATGGACTTCTGCACTGACATTCTAAACTCGAATGTTCTCACAAGTAAAAAAAAAAGAATCAAGGCAATGAGCCCAAGGAAAGAAAAATCACGTAACAAGCCCAGACCCAAAAAATACAAAAATGTTCTTTCGAGCTCTGATATTACAGCAACTCACAAGATCAGCAAAAATCTCCAATGTTTAATAGCAAAAACCCTTTACTGCTTATATAATTAATTACAATGAGACTTAATGTCAAACTCCCATTTACGTAAACAACAACCCCCGATAAATTACATCTCCCGATAAATTACATCTCCCTATAAATTACATCTCCCGATAAATTACATCTCCCATCCAAAAAGAGATGCTATTTAAGCTCAATCCCCAATTACATCTCTCATAGGAAAAAGAAGAAAAATAAAAAAAAAGATAATCACAAGTAAATTTCCCCCATCACAACACACAATATATGAGTAATATACATAACCCCCACATTTTTCCCAAGAAATGCCCCATGTATAGTCACAAAATTTCTCGACATCGCAACTTTTATCGACTGGACGCAGCCAGAAAGCAAACTCTCAAACATGCGCTTTCGTGAAATGCTATTGTCAACATTTCCAGATATTGCAAAAACTCTGAGCAATCACCACTGAAGGAAAAGAATTAGCACACAGCGGACTCAACGCAGCGGTTGTCAGCAGAAAAATCCACCTGCGGACGTGTGCTCTAACAGCAGCACAAAAATTGTCTAGTCAGACTCGCAAGTTTGGAAACTCGTGGTCCTCAAAAAAAACATCTAACTGACACGAAGTAAGCACACAATTAACTCCAGGATATGACTAATGTGTTCAAAGATTTTTCTTAAAGACGTATTCTCTCACATGACACTGCACAATTATGTAGAACATTATCACCTATTCGGGATAAAAAAAGCTACGATAAACTCGTAATGCAACAATTATATGCCTCCAAAATAATATCTCCATAGGACCACAATGCAGTAATGTCACTTGCCTCCAAACAGCCACGAAACCAAAAAGAAAGAACCACAGAAATCTTCTCTTGGCTCGAGAAAAAAAAACTCCCATAACCACAAAAAAGGGTCACCCGCCAAAGATTAATTCCACCTCCATATATTTCAACATATTAATAATAACACCACTCCTGTTATAAAAATATTTCCTCCATTTGGTTAATAACCACCCCCCTTATTATTCACTCTTATTTCTTCAATAGCCACATGTTAATAAAAAAAAAACCACCACTCCAGGAATAAAAAATAGTCACCTCTATTTCGGCAAATAAAAAAATATTTACCTCTATTTCACTAACACTCCATGTGGAATAAAACAAGGCTCCAAAAAATATATCTCCAAGCGGGAATATCAAAAAATTAAATCCCGTCTCCAAAAAAATATATGCACTCAAAGTATCTAGCTGACCCACTCACAAATATTGCCCCATGTCTCCTCAAAAATGTGTCTCCATTTGCAACAAAGATGGCTGCAAAATAATTCAACTAAACATAGCTCTCACCACCATTGGCAAATATCAAATGGCCCAAAAATATATCTCTAATATATTATATCTCAAATTATAACTCCAAAATAATATACCTCCAATTATATCTCCAAAATAATATATCTCCAATTCTCCAGAGAATAACTCAACGTTATAGTCAAAAACTATAAAACTCTCTCCGTTTAGCATAATTGCTGAAAAAGGGCAAAAACTCGGCAAATAAAAACTCTCTTGGAAATTCTAGAAAAAATCACCAATGTGCCACAACTCATTATAATAAAACTCCAAATTCAATGTGTCTAAGCCAAGACTTCTCCATATGCACTACGACATAGGCCATTAGAAAATTTAACCAAGTTTCCTATCTCTGGCAAAATTGTCACAAATACAACAAAGGTGTTGTGCAAGAAAACTCACAATTTCTGGAACACAAATATCCAGAGAAAAAAAATGTAGTGCCATTACGTATGCATTCAAAAAAGTGCAAGAATTCTCCCGTAAATTTCTTTGCAGCATCAAATAGCTGAAAACACAAACACGATCCCGAATAACGACTCTAAGTCACGAACTGAGACATTAAAAAAAAATATTCACACCAACTGGAGAGAAAAAACAAACTCAAATTTACCCATGGTAAAAATAGAACTTGTTTCAGCGATGGCTAACTTCCAAAAAAAGGAGAAAAGAAAAATCAACGGCATTATCAACCATCTCCCGTGACTCACGTATGTCAAGCAATTATCTGATGAACTCATAAAAAAGAGAAACAAAAATAATGTGTTGTTAGTTCCTCCCAAATTCAAAAAAAATGTCACCACCCTTGATAGCATTACAGCAGCCATGTATTAGTATTTAATAAAAAAAAAAAAAACAGTATCAGACGTATCACCATCAGCAAAATCACCAAAATTGCTATCATCAAAATCATCAGTATTAACACAAAAAAAAAACATCACCAATGTTAATGCTTGTCCATTCACCCAGAAATTCAGCACAAAATTCACCAAAACTCAGTCAGATTAATCAAGATTCAGCAAAACTCATCATTCATGAACTACTGAAACATTCTCCAAAGTTACAAAAACTCAACAAATAATGATACTAATTATTAATAATAATAATAATAATTCTCCATAGTAATAAATCCCCATGCAAAGATACCAGTATTGCCAAACCCACAGTATACACCAACACCATTTAGCAATCATCATCGGTCATCACTCACCATAACTTTAAAGTAATGTCCCCAACACAATAAAAAAAATAATAATAATCTTTGTCCCCATTATATTTGTGTCTTCCAAGGCATAAGGAAAACATACACCACATCCCATGCATTTCAATTCTCTTTTCTCTTCCTTCAAGAGAAAGAAAATCTCTTTTCATTTCCTTTTCTCTTCATCCAAGAGAAAGAAAATCTCTTTTCTAAAAAAAACCCTACGGGTATCTCACGTCATCAACTAATCAATCAGCTTGATGTCTTGGCATTGGAGGAAAATCATTTTTTTCCAAAAAAAAAAAGGGCAAAAATTCGTCTTCCAACACCCCGACAAGAGAAAACAAAAAAAAGGAAGGAGTTCACCCCCACTGAGAAAAAAAATGTTTCACCCTCCACCGAGTATTGACAACCCCCCCTGAACAGTGTCTGAGGACCCACTAGGTATACACCAGTAGTAGTAGCAGTACCCACCCGGTAAGCAATGCCCTTCTGCATTCGTTAGCAGAAATTTGCTGAGCCCACAAGAATGGGTGGGCACTCTTTGTCTTCAAGAAAATGCAATACAAGCACAGTTCGCATACATGAAAAATATTCTTATGCACTCACAAAGATGGATGCGTCTCTTTTAAACACGCGCCAATGAAAACACGTCACTTTCTGCTGCTATGGGAAAAACAAATTTGACACCTTAAACCAGTCCCATAACACTGAGTAATTCAAAAACCCTCCCCAAGAAAATGTTCTTTAACACTTACCACTTCATAATGAGAACAAAAAAACTCGGAACTTGCGCAAGACACTAATAACATACGCACAGGCATCTCGGGATGCACTCGATATCACAAGCAAAAGTCACACTGAGTGCGGCATCTGCTTCGAGGCAGACTCCCTGGGAAAAATGCTGAGTCCAATTCAATTCTCTCCTCAGCACCACATCCTCACGGTGGATATTTCTCTACCCCTTTCACTTAGCAACTGAAATCTAACAATTTAACAATTTTCCACAATCCCACAAAGGCTTTGTCGTTCGAAAACTATCGCTAAGCCATAACCCCTCTATGTTTAACTGGTCACCAGTCTCTTCGGAGGCGTGGGTACGAATCCCACCACTGCCACCACCTGTTAAACGAGGATATGAACCTCGTTATTTATTTGGTAAATGTGTAACCCCGAGCGTCAGGCATACCGACACACAATCTCTCTCTCTCTCTCTCTCTCTCTCTCTCTCTCCAAACGATCCCTCTCTCCTCTCTCTCTCTCTCTCTCCTCTCTCTAAGCGATCCCCCTCTCTCCCTCTCCTCCACCTCTTCTCTCCATTCTGTCAGGTAATCAAGATGAGAGACAAAGTTATATAAAAAATAACTATTTATTTAACAATGGAAAGTTGATCAATCAAGTCTCACAGACTAACTTAACTCAGTTACCCCCAACATTACAATGTCTAAAACAGTAATTTGTCACACCAATTGTCTATTCTGCCATCGGGACCCTCTGTCCCCCTAGGACTCTTGGTCCCCCTTTGCCAGAACCGTCTGTTTCAAAGACACGAGAAACACACTCGTTAGCACACATAAGTTTAAAGACAAAGTTAATAAAATGAAACATCTTGCAAGATATCAAACAAGCCATCCCTTTGGCTAAAGTAATTCAACTTGGCTAAAGTAATTCAACTCACCCATGCAGCCAGAATATCTCACTCACTATTCCAAAAAACACTTAGGCACCGCCATTGTGGCTCTGCCTTTCTCCCACGAATCTTTGTGCAAGTCTTCCCATAGACTTGGCTAGTGATACATTAAGAATAGAAGAGGCGCACACGCACATACTAATGCACACTTCGTTAACGCATCATATTACTGGTTACAACCAGTTTCCCAAAGGCACTTTGAAAAAGACCCATGAACTGACATAACTACAGGACAAACGTTGACCCGTCTAACTATGCAGTTTCGAATCCTGCCATCACAGAAATCATTTATCAGCGTTTCTCGGGTCGTTGCTTCGGCTCTGTTCTCCACACATTCCAAAAAGGTCACAGCGCATCACATTATGCTATTAAATATATCATTAATTATAATCCCTATCATATATATATATATATATATATATATATATATATATATATATATATATATATATATATATATATATATATAGCTGTGCGTGTCTGTGTGTACATTCCCTTCTGACGTGAATATATTCACTCAAGATCCGATATGCTAGAAAAGAATTATTTACACTAAAGTTATCTGAAGTTGATGTTTAAAAACTCTCAATTTATCTAATTTCCAGCTGAACTATTAGAACAAAAAATGAAATCTCGTCCCTTCTCTTCTTCTTAAAAGCCCACCAGTGAACTAGCGTTCTTTTTCCTCTCTCCATTGATTTTGATATTCATTTATTTGTTTTCCTTGTCGTTTTTCTTCTTCAGATTTCTGTAAAAGGAAAATATTGAGATGGCTATTCGTCTGTCCGTCCGTACCTTTTCTGTCCGCCCTCAGATCTTCAAAACTACTGAGGCTAGGGGGCTGCAAATTGCTATGTCGATCGTCCACCCTCCAATCATCAAACATACCAAATTGCAGCCCTCTAGCCTCTGTAGTTTTTATTTTACTTAAGGATAAAATTACCCAGGTGCCAAAAACATAGGTCATCAAGGCAGAGGCTGAGAGTTTCATGGGCCGTGGCTGAAAGTTTCGTACAGTATTATACGCCGTACAGAACACTTGATTGCGACGAAGAAACTTCGTCGCATTTTTTACTTGTTTCTCTTTTTCCTCAGATCAGTTACCATCCAACAGTATCGCATTATCCTTCCAGTCCCATTTCCTTTCAGATTTGTCTTAACAATCCTCACAGGCTCAGTCACGGAAAGAGTCCTTTGCCCTTTTTTTCTTTTTTCTTTTTTTTTGCGCCAGTGATTAACTGTAGGATGCTATGAGGCTCCAGTTCTTCTCCACTCTGAAGTAATCCTTCTCCCAAGAAGAGATCTGATGTTATGGGGTTGGTGCCATTGATGCAGCATGGGGGTCTTGAAGGAATAATATGTATATATATATATATATATATATATATATATATATATATATATATATATATATGTGTGTGTGTGTGTGTGTGTATGTATATATATATATATATATATATATATATATATACTAGATATATATATATTACCTATATATATATATATATATGTTTTATGAAGTCCTCTAGTAATAAATCTGTCCCCCTTTCCCTTAGACGGGAAGGCTCGGACTTCTGGTTCGCAACAAAAATTGTTTGGTGAATTTTTTCCACTAAGTCTTTCTATCACCAGTTATGAATCCCTACATTCGTCTATCTATTAGATACACAATTCTCTATTTAGATGAGCAGATACTTAATGGATTGAAGCCTAGCTTAATCTAGAACAATAACAACGTCCTTGCCACTAGAGCATTGGTTCCCAAAGTGGAGTGTACGCCCCACCGGGGTGGGGGGTAATTTGATTTTAAGATGGGTGGGCAATTTGAGGAAGTTTAAAACTAATTTAATGGGCTTTTAAGCTTCCTCCTCTTGGATGAATAAGAATTATAGCATTATCACAACAGGGACCACCAGGATTTTAGAGGTGGTTAGGTGTGGCCATGGCAAAAAAAAAAAAAAACAAAAAAAAAAAAAAAAAAAAAAAATTTTTTGCGGGAACCACTGTATTAGAGAACGCGCGCTTTTATTTGTTGGGAAACGTTTCCTTCGCAAATTGAAGCAGTCTCAAACTGCAAGTAAATATCACCTCTAGTCATTGCATGTCGCCATCATTGCATGATGATGCGTGAATATTAATACTTTGCAAAGCTATGACTATATCACCAAGTTTGAAACCTGTTGCAGACAGTTGCATGACGGCTGATAATACCGTTGCAGGGAGAGGAGGATTCGAAGTTTTAATTGCCATTCGTATATGTCAAAGCAACTCTCCAACAACACCAGCGCACCAGTCCAACAACCCCCTACTCCCACTCCCCCTACCACCACCCCCCTCACCAACTCCGCACCACCTTACACCCAATACCCTCAACCCCGTTCAGGAAAGGACGCGAGAGAAATTCCCCCTAAAAAACAGTTTTGAAAGTTTACTTGTCCCAGAATTTTAGATGATGTCTTATTCGCTTAGCAAGACGTTTTCATTTCGTCAGAATATAAGAGGAAATACAACTATCTTTTATTATATGAAATATATTAATACAGTGTTTAAATGAATTATGTATATATGTGTGTGTGATGTGGTGTGTTTGTGTTTGTGCGTCTGTGTGTATGAAAAGGACCATACAGTATATTAATTCATGCATCTCCACATATAAATGAATGGCATGGGAATGCCAGACAAAGCCTGCTACATTCGCAAGCAATTAGTACCTCGTTCCCCATTGAGATAAGTCTCATTTGTAACACGAAGTTACACCACACCTGCGGTGGCCCCTGATTTACGGGCTGCTCTATGAAAAAGAGCCCGTGCTGGCATAAGGTCAGCTTAATCTAAAACAAGATGGTCCCTGAAGTATATATAGGCATCACTTTGTTCTACTTCACTGTGAAGGTCTTGTCGTTCTCCACGGAAGAATTATTCAGGCAATCACTCAAAGCATAAATGGCAAATGGAAAAAACTATTACTTAAGACATTTTTTTATTAAAACTGGAGAAAGTGCAATTTTAAAAAGTGATCAGAAGATTCATGATGACTGTTCTCTTCAAATTAGCAACCAATATGGAAAAAGATGACGATTAATGTGCGTATTTACAAAGAATGAATATGCCGGTATTCTACTCTAAAAGAATTCGTGTAAGACTGTTATTAAGAAAATCACCTCAGATGAGCCGGGAATTATTTGAAGTTACCCAAGACCTTTCGGTAGCAATAGCTACGCTCTGTCAGACCGCATTTTCTTGTAGGGTTAAGTAACGGAGTAATTAGATTCCTAAATTCCTATGTACTGCATAAAGAAAGTGGTTCTGACGTAATGCGGCTTAATTGTTGTAACGATGCCCTGTTGGTTTTCCGTTCTCCGTAACGAGAGAGATAATGCTCATTTTACAGCAACTTTTAAAAATTCCTCGAACTTTTTGCGGTGTAACTAGTTACGACATAAAACGTTAGCTGACGACGGGTCCGGGGCTGTGTTTAGTGGAGAGTTACGCCCGACGAAGTGCTGGCTGGATGGAACTGAAAAAGGAATTGGACCAGGAAGCCCAAATTGGTTTCGGTTCAGATAAAAGTGTATAGTCCAGCCGCGTATGCATCTGCAGCTAGACGTTGCTGATGCGACATCCTGCTAATCGATCGCTCTCTCTCTCTCTCTCTCTCTCTCTCTCTCTCTCTCTCTCTCTCTCTCTCCTTCTTCTTCTTCTTCTTCTTCTTCGTATTGTCTTTAGGAAAAACTGCATTACGAACTCTCAAGTTTCAAGCAATGAAACCATCATAGCTATAAATTTGAAATTAATTGCGGTGCCTTAGAATGAAACTTCTTTTAGCCTTGGAAAAAGAGAAAAAAAAAAAAACTTCATTACGGTAAGAACACCGTTTATTGGACCGTAATTTCTTCCTGGCTCTCATTCGGAGGAAATTCTTTTCATGCTCTTAGAATTGCTCGAAACGTTCTGGTTTAAGTGGGGGTGGGGGTGGCGGGGGTGAAGAGACATAATGTGACCGCTCGCAATAAAAAAAAAAAAACAAAAAAAAAAAAAAAAAAAAAAAAAAACGTAAAGGTAAAAGATATCAAGAATAACACCCATCAAACATATAAATAGAAAATAGTTTATATTTGTATATATGGGACTTAATAGCAGTTAAAAGCCTACTTTACAAGGTTCAGGTTTCCATCAAGGCCTAGCCCTTTCAGAACAATCCTTAAAATTCTATTACGTCAGTTTTTTTTCACAGCAGTGAAAATTATCCTTGGAATAATACTTGATTGTAGTGGCTCACGGTTAGGTTACTGAAGAACATATCGCTAACAATCTCATCCTCAAAAGCTTTCATATCCCAGGAAAAGTAAGCGTATAAAGGGTTAGATTACATTTGATTGTGAACAAATATTTACTTCTTTTATTTGTCGAGAAATAGCACAGGAAAAGTATAAATTATTTCCCAAGCGTGTGCCTCCCGTCTTCCGACCATCTTAGTCTTAGTCGGAGTGATCAGACGAAAGTCCCCGCATAAAGTAATTTCATCAGTTCAAGATTTGCCGTACAAAAAACAAATCCATTTGAATTTAGCACTTTCTTTAATTAATATAAGCATCTAAGGAAAAAGGTGAACATCGTCAGGCTTAGCTATTTTTAAGCATAAAAAGTCAAGTAGGAGAAATGGCGAGGAAGAGGCTAAAGTTCGAAGTCCTCCTCAGGAGTTTTGACCTTTGGAAAAATAAATCATGGGAGGAGGAGGAGGAGGAGGAGGAGGAGGAGGAGGAGGAGGAGAGGAGGAGGAGGAGGAGGAGGAGGAGGAATAGTGGTAAGGTCACAGTTATAGGAAGGTTTACGAGAGATTAGCGTGGTGAGATATTGAGATTCTCAGTCCTTTTCTGAGTCCTCCTCCATGGAATTGCTCTAAAGGTAGAAACATGACAAAAAACATCGCATCGCATTATTTTTCAGGAATATTTCACAGTTCTTTGATATCCTTCCTTCCTCACTCAGAATGCTCTCTCTCTCTCTCTCTCTCTCTCTCTCTCCTCTCTCTCTCTCTCTCTCTCTCTCTGGCATTTGTTAAAAACAGAAGAAAAGTAAGGCCACTAAAATAATCCTTTCAAACATTATTGTACTTCGAAACAGACACGAGAACTTGAAGAGCTTCCGTCCTCTCTGTCCCCTTTAGCGATTTACACCAGCAGCCATAAATGGTTATTTTGCCTTCGGGAAATCACTTTTCCTCCCTGCCAAGATAATCTCATGTGTCTTGGAATCCTCGAAATGCAAATATTTGCCAGATGTTGCGCACAAGTAAGAGAGGGATCGGAAATAGGCAAAATGATCCAAGATGGGTATACGGAGAAATAATGAATTGTTTCCTCTATTTTTCCAATTACATGCATACATACATACTTACATACATACATACATATATATATATAGTAGTGTGTGTGTGGTGTGTGTGTGAGTGTGTATGTGTGTGTTTTTATGTATGTGTAAGAGAGAAAGAAAGATAACTCAACACCGTGGCCCAGAGGGTCCACATACCCTGAAGTATCCAACACTGGCATTTAAAGTACTTGGCCATTTACCGCCTTTAGTTTCTGTTGTGGTTATCGTTATTAATTAATAAGAAAGCTTAGCCCATAAATGCATTAAATTTATCATTTTTCTTTATATCTTCCTATTTCTCACTTTAATCTTTAAAAAAAAAATTGTAACCTTGTCCTTAGAGTAAAGGACTGATAAAGAAAAAGTTAAGTAATCAGTTTGCATACTGACCGTAGAAATAAAACCTTTCATTTCCAGAAAAGAGAAGACAAGTATTTTCCAGTTAACACCACCAATGACAGCCTTCAATAATTTTGTCGATTCCTGATAAAGCAACATAGGTTTATGACTACTCCGTAACGTTTTGGAGATAAGAGAATTATGCTTCCCTGATATCGTAATAACAAATTCTCGATTTTTCTGAGGTGAGGAACATTTTTCATAAACTTAACTGCTTTTAAATCATCACCGATGTCATTGCATTCCTAAATCAATTTTGTTTTGTATTCTAAAAATCTCAATCCTTTTTACATGAATTTTCCTGAAGAGTATTGTTTTTGTATTTTGTTAGTTAGCACAATGTATGAAATATTATGTATCCCAGATGTTATCATATATATTATATACATAATAATTTGAAGCGACTTAATATATGCGTTACTTATCTGTCTTTATTTGGATAGTAGATGCATTTCCATTAGGACCCAAAGAACAGATCTCTCTCTCTCTCTCTCTCTCTCTCTCTCTCTCTCTCTCTCTCTCTGCATTCTGCAGTCAAGGGTCTATAGAACCTTAATTTAGACATCCATAATGAATTTATGAACCGTGACCATTTCCCTGCAATAGTGAGTGACTAGAAAATGAAATGAGCTCATTTCCATTACGATGTCAATATTCATTTTCACCTCCACCGGGATTTCATACAAACTTTAGCCATTCCCCAAAATAGATTTAGTCTAATTATAGATTTAGTCTAATTATTATTAACAACGAAAGTTTTTTGCAGTTTTCATTAAATGTGAATTCCTTTCTATGAGAGTTGGTTCTTTTTATTGCTAAAGGAAACCCATTTTTATTGACAAAGCATGACAAAGCAAAGGAGGATTGCAAAGGATTCAAAGTTAGAATAACCAAAGAATCGAGCAGACAGAAGTTGTGTGGTAACCTACAAAATTCAATATTAGTCAAAAAGGCCAGCAATAGATGCGCACCTAGTGCCGTTAGCTCAGGCACTGCAGTCAAGCTGAGTGAAGCAGTGTACACGTACAAAAAAAAGTTTTCGTCAGCAACAATCTACACCTATGAAGCCTTCAGCTCGGGAGCATGCCAAGTAAAGCCCCTTCCACACGAGGGTCAAAGACACGAGGGGCACTGTTGAATAGCGAGAGAATTACGGGCAAATCAGTGATACCAGATGAACAGTCCAAGGGAGGCAGTAGTCACAGGTAGACGAACTTATCATTTGGACCACACTTGTGATCGCCATCCACTTGCAAAATTATAATTCCGGGGAAGATGGTAATTCCTCAATGTTCAAGTTAGAAATAGATTAGCGGGAAGTGCAAGTGCCGTTTAAGAAACAAAGGGGAGGAGTGAGGAGAAGGAAGATAACTTCTTATCACCTAATTACCGATCTGGGTGTTATGAAAATTCCACATGCAACTAGCAGTTGAGTCACCCACCTCTATCTTCTAATTGCAATGCTGCCACTGCATTTATCCTGAGTTCAACTGCCTGTGCTGCGCAGGTCTGCTATCGGAGGAAGAAGGGGAGGAGAAGGGGGAAAGAGGGGGGAGGAGAAGAGGGGGAGGACCTTACAGACCATACAGACCTTACATCTTGTTCGGGTTGCCCCAGGTCCCTCAGTGTGAGGCACCTCTAAATTAGTCTACCAGAGAATTGCTAATGCATCTTCCGGTATATTTTGCATCTTCCAATCTTGGATGGTCTGGGATGCAGCTTAGGTATTTGTCGAACTTATTCTTAAAACATCTACGCTTACTCCTGATATATTCCTCAGATGAGCTGGCAACGCATTGAATAGATGCTGCATTGTCGATGCTGGTGCGTAGTGGATTAATGTCCTGTGTGGTTTCCTTAGTTTTCCTGGTATAGTTTTGGGCACTATTAGTCTACCTCTGCTTGCTCTTTCTGATATTTTTAGCTCCATGATGTTTTCGACAATTCCTTCTATCTGTTTCCATGCCTGAATTATGTAGCGTTCTCTTCACCTTTCTAGACAATATAATTTAAAAAATTGTAGTCTTTCCCAGTAGTCAAGGTCTTTAACTTCTTCTATTCTAGCTGTAAAAGACCTTTGAACACTGAGCAATATCCTTTTGGTAGTGTGGGTACCATACATAGCAATAATCAAGTGGACGACGACCATACGTTTTTATAAGGCATATCATGTGCACAGCTTTTCTTGTTTTGAAGTGCCGTAACAACATTCCCATTTTTGCTTTGCCTTTTGCCAATAGAATTACTATTTGATCATTGCATAACATGTTCCTATTAAACATCACACCAAGGTCTTTAATTGCTCCCTTATTAGTATCGTCTCGTTATTAGGTCCCCTATATGCATATAGCTTTCCTTCTCTATCTCCATAATTTTCTGATTCAAATTTATCAGAGTTAAAAAAGAAGAGGGGACGAGAAGAGACAGGGAGGTGGAGGAGAGGGGGAGGGAGAGAGGAGAGGAGAAGAGACGAGGGAGGAGGTGAGAGAGAGGGAGACCGGACGGGTAGGGGGAGAAGAGACGGGGAGGGGGTAGTAAGAGGGAGAGGAGGGGAATAGACGACGGGGGAGAGGGAGAGGGCGAGGGGAGGAGGGAAGAGATGGGGGAGGGGGGAGGAGAAGAGACGGGGAGAGGAAAAGAGAGAGATGGGGATGGGGAGAAGGAGGGGAAGAGACGGGGGGAGGAGAGGGGGAAGGAGAAGAGACGGGAAGGGAGAGGGAAAATGGAGAGACGGGGAGGAAAAGGGGAGGAAAAGGGGAGGGGGGAGGGGAGGAGGGGGAGAAGAGACGGGGAGGGGAAGAGACGGGGAGGAGAGGGGGAGAAGAGCGGGGAGGGGAGGAGGGGAAGGGGAGGAGAAGAGAGACGAGACCGGGGGGAGGGGGGAGGGGGAATGGGGAAGGGGAGGGGAGGAGAGACGGGGAAGGGGGAAAAGAAGAGACTGAGGAGTAACAGGGTTAATTTTATTCACCTTCTGAACAATCTGTGCGCAGTCCAGTTCCCGCTAGGGTATTAAAACTGCAAAATTGCCTTTACTAATCCCCCATTGTGAACCATCTTTGGAATTTGGTCAAGAATTTACGTACAAAGATGAGTCCAGTTTTTAAAATTTAGCTTCAGAGTAACCAGCTTATGCCACACGTCGTGAACATTAGAAATGAGAATTTCATGCATGATAGAACTGAACCTGATTACTGGATGGATGGATGGATGGATATGAAATTTAGACAAGCTCAAGCACTGGGACCTATTTTGGCCATTCAGCTCCTAACCTGATATTTGGGATGTAATTGATAAGTTATTTACGATTAAACTCCTTGCAGTTATTAACTAAGTTTTTATTTAGTCAGCTAGGAAAATTAAATCATCTAAAGTTCATTAACTTTGTTTGATCAATGAAAGTCTAATCTATTACCTTTGGGCGGGGCGGGGGGGGGGGGGGGGGGGGGGCAGGGGGGGGGGGGGGGGGGGAGAAGAGAGAGAATCCCCTTTTACTGTAACTTGCCATTTTCACCACATAAGATCTCAAGATGACAAACTGATGTAATAACGAACAAAATGTTCAGCCTTTTCCCTTTCAGGAAAAACAAAACAAAACAACAACACCATTAAAGAAGAGACCAAATCTCCTTAATTAAAAGTAAATAATTACAGTTTATAGCATCCTATGATTAGCGCATTAAAATAGCCTTGTACAAATCCTAAAAATTTTAAGTGTCTTAGATATTTAGAATACCAAATATGAAAAACTTTAATGCATTGATGTTACATCCATGACACTTATAAATTATTTGCCACCGACTATCCCTGGATCTTATTTCCTCAGAGAGGCTGGTAAAAATTGTTATTGCCTTTGACACCTTATAATCTAGTCAAAGAAAATACCATATACCAAGGTTCTGTAAAATTTTAATTCTTAATGCTGACCACTTTATCAACTATTGTCTAATTCCTCTCTATTTTATAAACTTATTTCCCAAAATTCAATAACCAAATTTGGTATTTCACTACCTTCCTTCAACTGTTCTTATGCCTTACCTTCAGCATCTCCAGTCCTTATCAGATTGCATTGTCAAGTCGCATCATGACCATCACAAGGATTCATTGGATGTCTACCACTCCGAAGAACCTTCCTGCAAAATTTGTAGAATTCAGTTAATCTTAAATACGTTGCACTATAAAAGCTTTATTTTTCCAAAAGAAAAATTATCCAGCAATCAAGTTCATTAAATACCTAATATTTCAGTATCACCACTGAACTCTTCAACCGGAGCTAAAGTCTATAGATACTTGACATCCAGCTCTCATTAGTTAGATAAGAATTTACAAAACAAGGTTCATTTTGTCACTCAATCTGACAACTTTAAACAGCATTCCTTGGTAACAGAATGCAATTAATCTAGTTTCCCCTCTAATACCACAACAGTTATCCAAGATTAACTTGTAGAGACTTTCCAATTAAAGACTAATAGTAATTGATTATTCAAGAGTAAGTATAGTTGAACCGAATTTTCCACAATCTTTCATACCAGCATTCCCATAAAATATAACAGGGCAGTTTAGTGATTATGTACTTCAAATATTGCCGATTTTTTCCCTGGAACATGCTTTAGGTTGTTTGGCATATCTACTAATGATAAGAGGTCTGAGATTGCGTAACCAAAATAGTCAAGTTTTGGACACTAATCTAGAATTGGTCTGCTTCAGCAATCTAATCAAAGCCGCGGTTAAGTTTGTTCACACAAAATGATATTTTCCAAATTTTCTTTCAGATCTGATGTCAAGACTGTCAACACAAGGATATTTTGCCCGTTTTCTTTCATGTTAAAGATCAAAAAGTCAACTTCATAAATTTAAATATGGTGTTCAAGAAGTGAGGTAATCTAACCTGAAATCTAGTAAATCCACTTTCAGTATGAAAGCATTTCACAAAGTATGTCTTATATTTTTAAGTTGAAAACTGGTAAGAAAAAATACTATGAATTCTAATTTGATTAATCCCTTTTAGTAAATCATCACCAAGTCACTAAATTTGTCAATATGTTATCATCATTCAACATGACCAGCATCAGTAGATACTTAAATTTGCCTTCTCTTAACTAGAAACTTCATTTGTAGGATACGGCAAGTTAATCAGGAGTAATAATCTTTACACATTTCATTGGCTTAATTTGCAGAGCATTATCATATTCGTGCCCACGACGAACAGAACATTGACAATTAGTTATAATTGACATTAAAATGTTTATCAGAATACTGTAAACTGAAACCGAAATACATGCTTCAGATTTGTAAATATTTTAATCAGCGTTTGCTTAAAATGAACTTCACAAAGTCTCTCGTAAAAGTATAATAAAATAGCACTTAAGTGCTACAAACAGCTGAAGAATTAAATTGAGCAGTACTCCGTTAAGAGAGCACAAGTGTGATAAACTTTAACCCAAAAGACCTGCCACTTCAGGAAAATGACAAGTAGAAAATGTGGCATTCCTTGGTCAATTTTACGTGAATTCCATTTTCGTAACTGTACCCTAGAATATTTCTAGAAATTTTAAGCTTAAAGAATAAGTTTATTTTGAATAAATTAAAAGGTGAGAGCCTGGATATTTGAACAGCAAGGAATTTTTGGCGAATATTTCTCAGGAAGTTGGCAACATTAAATAAAAGCGATTATAATACCAGCTGTCAATGCAAGAAAATTACTACGAAGATGCAGGTTATTGAAGAGGCAAGATAATGTTGCCCTTTTTGTATCTGTACATCCCTCGCTCAGTAAACACCCCCAACGAACATCTAACAAGAACAATGATAAATTTGGCAATTCTCAAAAATCCTCTTAGTGCGTAAATGTGCTCCATTAGCATCCTTTCTGAAGAGGGGTGGGTGTGGAGATGGGTGTCAATGACGTGAAAATTGATGGTATTACATTTTTACATTTTAGACATTCCAAATTACACATGCATTTTTTCTCCCTACTTTTTTCTATATTCACCTTTACATGCCTTTCTGATCCCTAACAATTTCTTGGTTAACATTTTAATTATTATTATATTTTATTTTCACATTATATTATCTTTCTGAAGGGGAGGTACGGGAATGCCACCCCCCACCCCCGGTCTTTTAAACACATTCTACTAGGTCAGGTAAGAATCCAAACCTATATGTTACACTTCTAAGATTGTTTTATGTAAGGGATATGGGGGGCAGAGACCCACCCCTGGTCAGGTAACATGTACTAGGTTAGGTTAGTATCCAAACCTATGTTACACTTCCAGATTGCCTTTGTTAAGTGGGGTACGGGGGGACTTAGGACACCCTGTAGACTTGAGACTAACTTAGCCTGTCATTTTAGGCCGTTTCACATCTTTGCCTATCAGTTAGAAGGTAATGCGCTGCGTTGCATGAAACCAGAAAGGCTTGCTAGTCGCTCTATAAAAACGATTGAATTTGGCTATTCTGTGATGATCGTCGAAGTTCGAATTCTTAAGGTTGTCGACATAAAAGGCAATGGGTCTGGCCACGGGATTAACAGAGAATTGGGTGAGATTAGTAGTAGAAATTTATAACTACGGAACTAGAAAAAAAATACATTCACAAAGTACATTTTCATTTGTTTATACACATACAAACACACATACGCAATATATGTATATATACATGTATAAGTGTGTCTTTGTATAAGAAAAGTTTCAGATAACTAATAAAGAGAAAAGCAAACTCACCGGCAGGCTATTCCTGTCCTAAGGAAGGCGGATGAGAGAAAAAGAGAAATTCCTTATGGGACGTGACAGTCTGAAAGAGACGGATCCTTTTTAGTCATTTTTTGGGAAAATCTCTCCTTATTTGGGTCTCGGAAAAGTTTCTTGTATTTCTCTTTCTTTTTTTTCTTTTAGGAGGAGTTCGAGACAAAGAAAAGATTGTAAAAGGGGCAACTCATATTTGTTTCCTGAAGGTTTATAAGGCTTACATACTACGGACCCATACCGGCCCTTTCCTAGCGAGCGTAAATACATATCGTATTTTTGTCTAGTAACGGTGAAACGAATATAGATGTACGGGTTATGTATTTTTATTTTAACACACGCCACACACACACACGCATATATATATATATATATATATATATATATATATATATATATATATATATATATATAACAGCCCAGAGAGAGATAGGGAGCTACTTCTCATAGAAATTAAGCCCATCCTGGAGTTGACTGCCGCCTGGGTCCGTGAGCTGCTAGCACGACCACTGGGCTGTTAATAAAATAAACTAAACAGTGATTAATTCAGTCTCGTAATTTCTGTCTTTTACGGTGGCTCGCCGGATGGTTTAGTCTTTGTAACTCTGTATAACCGTAATGGTATCTTATACAAATAAAAATAGAATAATAAAAATTATATCATTAAAAACATATATTAAAATGGTATATGCGAATGTCATATATAAAAATGGTATATATAAGAATGGTTTATAGAAAGATATATATATAAAAATGTATGTGAAAATTGTATATATAAGAATGGTATATAGAAATATAGTATATATGAAAATGGTATGTATAAAACTGGATAAAAATTGTATATATAGATGAATGGTATATAGAAAGATAGCATATATAAAAAGGGTATGTGTAAAAATTGTATATATAAAAATAAAATCATAATAACGATAACGAAAATTTACATTCATCGCCCTTGTTTCCTAGTTTCTAAAAACATGATCGGGGGTAATGAGTTTAAGTAAAATAACGATTAGTGTTATTTTTTTACTTATATTTCCCCTAACGCTTGACAGTAGATAAAGTAGCAGTTTCTCTAGCAGCAACAGTAGCAGCAGCGGTACAAGCAAAGCAACAATGGCACCTAACGGAGCGATGAAAATTTAAATAACTATATGTCATCGCAAGTAGCAACAGCAACAGTTTCTTCAGAAACTGCGGAACAATAGCGTTCGAAGGAGCAGTAGCTGCAGGCATTAACAGTAACAATGGCAAAAGGAATGTGAACAGCATTAATGATCGGAGCAGTATTAGTTGCATAAGTAGCAACAGTGGCAATAATAGAACTTTAGCTCCAGTAAGGCAATGTCACCAGCAAACAGATGAAACGATATTATTATTATTATTATTATTATTATATTATTATTATTATTATTATTATTATTATTATTATTATTATTATTATTATTATTATTATTATATTATTAAGGATTAGTTTATCCAGACCTCTGATCCTAATAAAAGCTCTTCTCGGGCTGGTGATGAAACGATATAAATCAGACCACTTTCAAAACTAGATACTATTGATGGATAAGGACGCAACGTAAAAGGGACATGCTAGTTATCAGATAATCACAGAAAAATTAATAAATTTTTTAATGGATCTTTTTCTGGTATACTTTTCAGTTTCGGCATGAAATTCACTTTAAATCTTCTTGCACGTTTGTTAAAGATACTGGACTTAAACTGCTCCATTCTTTTGATCCTGATTTTTTTTTCTTTTGCAAGATTATAAATCAATACCTTTTGTTATTTCTGTCACATGCAAGAACCCTCTGCTCTTTCCTCGGGTATATTACAAACAACAATTTGCAAAGTTTTCGGCAATAAAATGATAAATTTTCAACAGATTTGTGCAAGAGTTTTTTCTCTCTCTCTCTCTCTCTCACACACACACACACGCGCGCGCGCGCATACTGAAGGCGAGGGTTTCGTAATGGGGAAAAATATGAGGGGAAAAGTCAGAAACAGGGAAAGGGGATGAAACTGAACCTGTTCTGGATACACGGAACGACCCTTAATTCAAAAGTAAAACATTAAATGGATGGATAAGTTTGGAACTTGAATATTATGGCCCTCCTTTGTGGAATATGTTTAGGAATGCGTGGAATCTTGTCGGTTAAGAAAGGCGGGCAGACAGCGCATAACGGCTTTCATTCTTTTTTTGACGAATAAATTACCAACAATAAGTTTTAACAATTACTTTGACAAACTAATCCCGTAGTAATATCAAATGGATGAGAAACTATCTTTACAACAAAACGAAGTTGTAGTTTTTTGTGTCTGTCTGATTATTCTGGAGTCTTTCGTCGTTTTTCAAATTTTAATTGACAAAACAGATTCGGGACAACTCCCATTCCACTACCATTTAGTAAATGGATAAAATATTTAGCAAACTATCAGATTGACTCCAGCTTATTAGATACTTCGTCTTGTCATCTCAGACGAAGAAAGGTCACTTTTTTTCTCCTCCAATCTATATTTCAAGGGATAAACCTTCTTAGTTTAAGTCATTTGTGACGATCCGATCCAGGGAAGAAGCAGTGACTTCGAACGCTTCTGAAATAATTGAACAGTAAATTAAAAAGATATTTATCGTGGGTATTGCTCTAATCTTCAGCGCTCGTTGAAATGATTGGATCTTATGTCGCAAAAAGATGGGGTCAGTTCTATTAATTTTATCAAATTCATTTGTTAGTGTATCAACTTGAC
>NC_087207.1:1248795-1261295 GCF_015104395.2 Macrobrachium nipponense | reverse complement strand
ATCGTCTTGCAAAAGAAAAAAAATCAGGATCAAGAGAATGGAACAGTTCGGTCCAGTATCTTTAACAAACGTGCAAGAAGACTTAAAGTGAATTTCATGCCGAAACTGAAAAGTGTACCAGAAAAAGATCCATTAAAAAATCAGTAGTCCCTAGTTTTGAAAGTGGTCTGATTTATATCATTTCATCACCAGCCCGAGAAGAGCCTTTATTAGACTCAGGTCTTGATGAAATAATCCTTTATAATAATAATAATAATAATAATAATAATAATAATAATAATAATAATATATCGTTTCATTTGTTTGCTGGTGACATTGCCACTGTTGCTACTTATGATACTAATACTGCTCCAATCATTAATTCTGTTCATATTCCTTTTGCCATTGTTACTGTTAATGCCTGCAGCTACTGCTCCTTCGACCACTATTGTTCCGCAGTTTCTGAAGAAACTGTTGCTGTTGCTACTTGCGATGACATATAGTTATTTAAATTTTCATCGCTCCGTTAGGTGCCATTGTTGCTCTGCTTGTACCGCTGCTGCTACTGTTGCTGCTAGAGAAACTGCTACTTTATCTACTGTCAAGCGTTAGGGGAAAATATAAGTAAAAAAAAAACACTAATCGTTATTTTACTTAAACTACTTAAACTTACTTCGATCATGTTTTTAGAAACTAGGAAACAAGAGCAATGAATGTAAATTTTCGTTATTGTTATCATGATTTTATTTTTTATATATACAATTTTTACACATACCATTTTTATATATGCTATCTTTTTATTTACCATTCATATATATACAATTTTTATACATACCATTTTTATATATACTATATTTCTATATACCATTCTTATATATACAATTGTCATATACCATTTTTATATATACTATCTTTCTATAAACATTTCTTATAAACTATTCTTATATATACCATTTTTATATATAGCATGTTCGCATATACCATTTTAATTTATGTTTTTAATGATATAATTTTTATATTCTATTTTTATGAGTTAATCAATGTTTAGTTTATTTTATTAACAGCCCAGTGATCGTGCTGCTCACGGCCCCAGGCGGCAGTCAATTCCAGGATGGGCTTAACTTCTATGTGAAGTAGATCACACACACACATATATATTATGTCTATATATATATATATATATATCTATATATATATATATATATATGTGTGTGTGTGTGTGTGTGTGTGTGTGTGTGTGTGTGTGTGTGTGTGTGTTTGTGTTTGTGTGTGTTATATTAAATCTTAAAAATACATAACCCTTATAGCAATATTTGTTTCACCGTTACTGTGACAAAACTACGATAGGTATTTACGCTCGCTGGGAAAGGGCAAGTATGTAATACGTATACCTTATAAACCTTCACTAAACAAATATGAGTTACCCCTTTTATAATCTTTTCTTTGTCTCTAATTCCTCCTTAAAAAAAAAAAAAAAAAAAAAAAAAAAACAAGAGCGAAAAGAGAAATACAAGAAACCTTCCGAGGCCCAAATAAGGAGCGATTTTCCCAAGACATGATGACTAAAAAGGATCCGTCTGTTTCAGACTGTCACGTCCCATGAGGAATTTCGCTTTTTTCTCATCCGCCTTCCTTGGGACAGGAATAGCCTGCCGGTGTGTTTGTTTTTCTCTTTATTAGTTATCTGAAACTTTTCTTATACAAAGACACACTTATACATGTATATATACACATATTGTGTATGTGTGCTTGTATGTGTGTATGAGTTTATAAACAAGTGAAAATGTACTTTGTGAATTTTTTTTTTCTAGTTCCCTAGTTTGCAAATTTTTATTACTAATTTCACCCAATTCTCTGTTAATCCCGTAGCCAGACCCATTGCCTTTTATGTCGACAAACTGAAGGAATTCGAACTTCGACGATCAACACAATATAGCCAAATTCAATCGTTTTTATAGAGCTACTGCAAGCCTTTCTGGTTTCATGCAACGCAGCGCAGTACCTTCTAACTGATAGGCAAAGATGTGAAACGGCCTAAAATGACAGGCTAAGTTAGTCTTAAGTCTACAGGGTGTCAATAAAGTCCCAGTACCATCTGGGCAATAAATACTTGTAAGATACTGGGACTTTATGGACACCCTGTATATGTATACCCAGTCTTACAGGATGCAATTCATGTTACTGATAAAACAAAGTTTGTTGCGAATAAAGCAGAATTTTTTTTTTTTTTACTTTCACTAACTGGGATACAATAATGAATTATTGGATTATACAATACTTCTCATTTTCAATCGTGTAAGCAAATAATCATAAATCTACAAGGAAGACAATTGTTCTCATTACGGCTTGGTAACAGAATATATATTTCCCTTTCTGATTCCGGAGGACTTTCTTATCGCCAGCTAGAACACATTTGAGGCACCTTAAAGTTCAAAAGTGTCCATTATAAAAGTAAGTAAAATCTTAAGAACAATTGCAGGGAAGTCACTTCACATTTTTGTATATCATTTCTGTAGTTACACACGCCTCTAACAAATTAGCATGCTTACTGTATTTTTTATCCTTCTACCAGTGTCCTAACAGTTAATCTATTTATATTTTGCTGGGCCCAACTTGATGCATCTTAAAATAAAACCAGGATATTGATGACTGAGATGATGTTAGACTTCTCCCCCAACAGAGTCGCCGTTGTCGTCTTCAGGTGAAGTGTACGGAAAGTCTTTCTGTGTGCTTAGAGTCCTTGCTTGTCTGCAGTCAGTCAGCAATTGTTTTTCTCTTCGTCCAAGAAACTTTCTGTTGCGTTCGACCTATGAGAGCCGGTGAAGGCAGTTGCTCTACATTCATGGTGTCTGTGGTTGCTGTAGTTGTGTTGATATTTGTTGGAAATAATGCTAATTTGTTTGAAATCGCATAAATTTAAAATTTGATTCGTTATGGGTAATTCTAAGCCTGCATTCCGGCGGTCCAGTAGACTATGGCAGTTGACGTTGCCCTATGTTATTTTACCTGCTGAACAAGAATTTAAAGTAATATTTATTCGGTCGACTGTAATTAAAGCGTAAAATTTACCTTTGAAAACAACTTGAAGGTCAAGGGGTGCGATTAACCACCCATACATGTAGAGTTCAAAGGTAAATAAACAGATTAGTTACAGTCGACCGGCAAAATATTACCTTAAACTTTTGTAACGTAAGCAAAATAACATAGGAAAACGTCAACTGCCATAGTCTACTTCGACTGAACAATCTTAGGAGTTTTGGTTCGGGAAGGGGCCAAGAAAACCGTAAACAAACCGCCCTATTTTGAATGTAGTAGGGGGTGTGAAATAGGTAAACCAACAGGGAGCCTTATGTCCTTTGAAGGGGGGGGGGGGTGTGTTCCAGGGGAGAAGGCACAGGTACGAGTTGGTAAAGCCAAAGCTAGCATATGATGTGAAATAAACAATTCCCAGAATAAATATCACCAACATCAAGAGCACTGAAACCTTAGGAACTCCAAAACAATTGATAAACTAAATAATGTACATAAAGATTAAGAACTTTACCTTAAATGTTACATAAACACCTTCCTTTGTAAGTCAAGCCTACATTCGTCGACACGAGGGCAAAAGGCCTGTTTTCTCAAAAGGCCATGATTTTAAACTGTACATTACCAACTTTTCATACTGCCCTGAGTAATGGACTGAAAAAGTCCTTATAACTAAGGAAAAACTGTTAACACAAGTACTGGGTAGAGTCAAGTCGAGTTGGGTAATGGGCCTGGAGGAGTGGGAGGTGCCAGGGAATGATTCGGCCATCGTGGTCGTTTATTACTGAAATGAAATACATGGCCCGGCAAGCATTTTCAGGAGAAAATGGGGAGGGGGGGGGGGGTTGCGCGAAAGCTTGGTAGGGGAGGATAGGGCGGTAAATATTTACGTTTAAAAAAAAAAACATGAAACCCCCGTTTGATATATGATATATATATATATATATAATATACTATATATATATATATATATATGTATATGATATGTATAGTATATGTATATGTATATGTATATGTATATGTATATGTATATGTATATGTATATGTATATGTATAGGTATTCATCATATATATATATATCATATATATCATATAGATTATATTTTATATTTGAAAAAAAAAAATATATTATATATATATATATATATATTGATATATTATATATATATATATATATATATATTATATATATAAATATATAAATATATAAATATTGTATATAAATTGTATATATTGTAATAATTGTATATATTGTTTATATGTATATATATTATATATTTGTTATATATCCATATATATATATACTATATATATATATTATATATATATATAATTTTATATATATATATATATATATATATATATATATATATATATATATATATATATGATTCTATAATGTAACCTTATTTGTGGTTAAAGGCTCAAGCAAGGGAACGAGAAACTTGCTAATTTGTAATTGGGGGCATTGTATGAAGCAAGAACTTGGTCGTAAAGAAACACTTCTTTATGAATCTTCGGTAGCCCAAACCCGAGGATACCATAAGACGAGCTGTGACAAACAAATCTTGGTAAGTTTCATATTTTAATATTTTCACTTCGAGTTCTCAGGGAACGGTTAATTTTATCTTCCGTTTTAAAAATGGGGTTTGCATAATGGGGAGAGATCCAACCATTTGAAACTTGGAGGAATCATTAAGAATGATTTCCATTTTGTTTTCGTAATATAATCTACTTTGTTCAATAAAACAAACTCCCTTACCTTTATCTGGGTTTTGGTGATTATGAGGTCTCTTTCTGTGATAGTTCCTGTAGGATCTTTTTAGACGTAATTTTGATGCTGATTCCTTTCTTGATTTTATAAATGTACAACATTCCAATGTTAAGTTTATCCTGGAAAAAGAAAATGAAAAATCAGCTTTCTTTTTAGACGTACCTTGTTTTAAGACAAAATAATACTTTACACCACGATTTTTAGGAAAAGAACGTTCACGGGCTTAGGGTCAAATTTTTATAGTTTCTGTTCTTTTAATTTTAAAATTAATTCTGTTTTTACTCTCCACAGGGCTCTTACGCTATAACTTCTGATTGGTTTCTGTTCCAAGATGAGATCGCCTTTTTATGCAAATATTTTAAAGAAAACTGCTTTCCCATCTGAACTGGTCTTTAAGACACTTCGCTTTGCTTTTAGACAAGTACTTCTCCCTAAGAATGACTAAATTTTAATGTTCCTAAACTGAATTTTATGCTAGGTTCCCTTTTTTGTTAGATGATACTTTTTAGGAAAACATTTTCCCACATATCCAATATAAGTTTGGAGCTATTAAGGTTCATTTGATTCCCATTAATCCTGTTACCATTGGGTCATTATTCAAGTTTAAAGATCGTCTGTGGCCTTATATGTCCTCCGGGTGTGTGTATAGCTATAATTGTCCTAAATGTAATTTAGGAACTTATATTGGATCCACCAGGAGACTTCTGAAGGTACGCATAGATTCACATTGTGGATAAAAGTTATAGGACAGGCAGCAAAAGGAAAATTGCAAAACCCAGAGTTTTCTAATATTAGCAATCATTCGAAAATATGTAAAAACTCCATTGAAAACAAGGACTTTACAGTTGTAGTACGAGCCTTCCCAACAGCCACGATTTGACAATCCTTAGAATCGTTAATGATTAAACGACTCGTCCCCTTGTTGAACAGCCAAACCTCTGCTGGCACACTGCACTCTCTTAGTTTCTTTTTTCCTTTTATCTCCAGTCTTGGCATTGCCGCTGAATAGGTTGGTCAGTTTTACTTACTGAAATATTATTATTATTATTATTTTTTTTTTTTACTTATTTTAATCATTTTTGTCCTGTTTAGTTTACGTTTTTTGTTTTTAAAGGAGTCCTTTTAGTGTTTTTAATATTTTAAGTTAGTAATCATTGTGCAACTTTTAATCTCAAAATTCTTGGCTTTATTGTAATTTATTTATGCTCATCTATTTTGTACAAGCCCTCAGAAAATGTAATGAAGGACATTACGAAACGTCGGGAATAAATTGACCCTTTATCAAGTCTTTATGTCCTTCTCCTCATTGATGTGTATATATATATAGAATAATATATATATGAAATATTTATCACTCACCGTGATTCATATAAATCATTCGAGCTACAAATGTCCTTTAATATCATATTCGCTCTACCTCGGAATTGATATATTTTCATATATGTACGAGGGGGAATTTTTAGTTGATAATAATTTCGTACCCCCATGGGATCGACCACCGTCCAGTAGGACGGGGAACGAAATCAGGATCGGACAGTGACAGAATCCCAGGGGGTACGAAATTATATCAACTAAAAATTCCCCCTCCCCTCGGTACATATAGAAAAAATATCTCATTCCGAGGTAGAGCGAAATATGATATTAAAGGACATTGTAGCTCGAATGATATATATATACTATATATATATATATATATATATCTATATATATAATGATATATATATATATATATATATATATATATATATATATACCTTATATATATATATATATATATATATATATACTCTTTAGATATATATATATATATATAAAGATCATATAAATTCACAGTTAGGAGAAACAGAAGTTTTATCACGAGGAAAAAGTTATGGGATATTTCTGATTCCTCATTATTCAAGAGTCGAAAACATTCAGAAAATAACAAAACAATTTGGCCACTTCTATCAACAGAGGAATATACTTCACCCAGATTTAATTTACACAGCTCCATCATATCGGCACTATTTGAAGTGGCCAGTGACCTGTCATTAAAAGCTTATTCAGCAGTATTTTTTATGAAAACCTCTGAATCTTATCTAATAATTAAAACACATTAGTAAAATCGCCATAAGTATAACCGTGGGTTATTTAGGAGGAAATGAATTAAATGTATCAAAATAATATGCTTTATTGTTACTGAATAAAGAATAACATCACTCAGAGGACCATAATCCAACCACGGGTAAGACTCAGATTAAGGAGGAGAACTCTTTGAGAGAGAGAGAGAGAGAGAGAGAGAGCTGAAGGAAGCAGAGTAAGAACTCGATTTACCGTGTAGTCTTACTTTGCATTACAACATACAATGAAATGACAAATCTGCTTTTGTACGACCATCGTAGAGCCTCGAACCCAGAGTACCGTAGTCTCCCCAGAATTGTATGCATAGAAAACGGCAATGAAGCATTATTGATTTCTCTCTGCTCCTTGAATTTGGGTAGAATGAAGTATTCGTGGATAGAGGACAATCTATGCCCATAAAAAGATAAGCTTCTTAATTAATTCTTAGTTATAATATTCAGGTATGAAATATGAAAAGCTTTATGCGCTCTGTACGTATCTCTTACAAGAAAATTTTCTTTGTACGTAATTACAAACGAATGCTATATTAACCTCAATTGGCATCACAATAACGAAGATCAATTTACGACCCGGTCGCTATTTCAGGTACTTGTTAATGAGACGTCGTCAATAACATCTTCGCGTCCGGAGGAAATATATCAATTTGCAAAATATATGCGAAAAGCATCAATTATCATAATGTATAACATATTTCTCCTCAATGAGGGTCATTCATTTCTCCAATTGGGCACCGGAAGAGAGAATTATCTCAATAAATTGAAGGTGACTGGGGAAAATTGACACGGAATGAGATTTCAGTGAAACGAGATGAATCACCTGAGACTTTAAGAGGACGCTTCTATCAGCTGAGGAATCACTGCCAAAGCAGACAAAAGGCCTCTCGGGGTAAGGAAAGGTCATCAGATTCATTGGCGATTCGTATCGCCTTTCTTACCCTCCCACTAATTCGTTGGAAAGCTAAGAACAGAGAGAGAGAGAGAGAGAGAGAGAGAGAGTCACTGATGAATTCGCAGAAGATAGAGAAAGAAAAAAAGAGAGAGAGAGCGAGAGATATGAGAAAGTCATTGATGATCTTGCAGAAGAGAGAGAGAGAGAGAGAGAGAGAGAGAGAGAGAGAGAGAGAGATGAGAAAGCCACTGAAGAACTTGCAGAAGAGAGAGAGAGAGAGAGTCACTGAAGAACTTGCACAAGTCGTGTTTCTTTACTGAAGACGGATTCTATGAGAAGATTATGAGTCATGAAATGAATGAAGTAAGAGGTAAAAAGGAAATAAATGATTAAATAACGAGGAATAAAAAAGATGAAATGAAAACGTCCCATAACTTCCCTTAAAGCTATTACAACTGACCTCTTCAAGACCAGATATTACATAATTGTTTTCTCCTAACAATGATTATCGGCTTTTTAATCATAAAATCAATAAAAATGGGTTTCTTTTAGCAATAGAAAGAACCAACTCTCATAGAAAGGAAATCACACTGAATGAAAACTGCAAAAAACTTTCGTTGTTAATAATAATTAGTCTCGTTCCTCTACATTCATGGCTTCTGTGATGACTAAATCTATTTTGGGGAATGGCTAAAGTTTGTATGAAATCCCGGTGGAGGTAAAAATGAATATTGACATCATAATGGAAATGAGCTCATTTCATTTTCTAGTCACTCACTCTTGCAGGGAGATGGTCTCGGTTCATAAATTCATTATGGATGTCTAGATGAAGGTTAGACCCTTGACTGCAGAATGCAGAGAGAGAGAGAGAGAGAGAAATCTGTTCTTTGGGTCCTAATGGAAATGCATCTACTATCAAAATAAAGACAGATAGGCAACACATATAGCAAGTCACTTCAAATTATTATTTATATAATATGTATGATAACATCTGGTATAATAATATTTCATACATTGTACTAACTAACAAAATACAAAAACAATACTCTTCAGGAAAATTCATGTATAAAGGATTGAGATTTTTAGAACACAAAACAAAATTGATTTAGGAATGCAATGACATCGGTGATGATTTAAAAGCAGTTAAGTTTATGAAAAATGTTCCTCACCTCAGAAAAATCGAGAATTTGTCATTATAGTATCAGGGAAGCATAAATCTTTTATCTCCAAAACGTTCCGGAGTAGTCATAAACCTATGTTGCTTTATCAGGAATCGACAAAATTATTGAAGGCTGTCATTGGTGATGTTAACTAGAAAATACTTGTCTTCTCTTTTCTGGAAATGAAAGGTTTTATTTATACGGTCAGTCTGCAACTGCTTTCTTAACTTTTTCTTGATCAGTCCTTTACTCTGAGGACAAGGTTACAATTTTTTTAAAGATTAAAGTGGGAAATAGGAGGATATAAAGAAAAATGATAAATTTAATGCATTTATGGGCTAAGCTTTCTTATTAATTAATAACGATAACCACAACAGAAACTAAAGGCGGTAAATGGCCAAGCACTTTCAATGCCAGTGTTGGATACTTCAGGGTACGTGACCTCTGGGCCACGATGTTAAGTTATCTTTCTTTCTCTCTTACACATACATAAAAACACACATACACACACTCAAACATACACACACACACATACACACACACACACACACATATATATATCTATATATATATATATATATATATATATATATATATATATATATATATATATGTATGTATGTATGTATGTATGTAAGTACGTATGTATGCATGTAATTGGAAAAATAGAGGAAACAATTCATTATTTCTCCGTATACCCATCTTGGATCATTTTGCCTATTTCCGATCCCTCTCTTACTTGTGCGCAACATCTGGCGAATATTTGCATTTCGAGGATTCCAAGACACACAAGATTATCTTGACAGGGAGGAAAAGTGATTTCCCGTGGGCACAATAACCATTTATGGCTGCTGGTGTAAATCGCTGAAGGGGGCAGAGAGGACGAAAGCTCTTCAAGTTCTCGTGTATGTTTCGAAGTATAATAGTGTTTGAAAGGATTGTTTTAGTGGCCTTACTTTTGTTCTGTTTTTAACAAGTGCAGAGAGAGAGAGAGAGAGAGAGAGAGAGAGAGAGAGAGAGCATTCTGAGTGAGGAAGGAAGGATCTCAAAGAATTGTGAAATATTCTTGAAAAATAATACGATGCGATGTTTTTTGTCATTTTTCTCTTTTAGAGCAATTCCATGGAGAGGGACTCTACAGAAAAGGACTGAAAATCTCAACAGCTCACGCTAGTCTCTCGTAAAACTTCCTATAACAGTGACCTTACCACTATTCCTTTGCCTCCTCCTCCTCATCCCATAATGTACCTTGCCAAAGCCCAAAACTGCTGAGGAGGACCTCAAACTTCAGTGTCTTCCTCGCCATTTCTCATACTTGACTTCTTATGCTTAAAAATACCAAGCCTGACGGTGTTCACCTATTTCCTAAGATGCTTATGTCATAAAAGAAAATGTTATATTCAAATGGATTTGTTTTCGTATGGCAAATCTTGAACTGATAAAATTACTTGATACAGGGATTTAGTTATTTAGAATTACTTTCGTCCGATAACTCCGACTAAGACCAAGACGGTCGGAAGACGGGAGGAATACGCTTGAGAAATAATTCATTTTTTTCCTGTGCTATTTCTCGACAAATAAAAGAAGTAAATATTTGTTCACGATTAAATGTAATCTAACCCTTTGTACGCTTACCTTTCCTGGTATATGAAAGCTTCTGAAGATGAGATTGTATGGAAAAAAATTGACGTAATAGAATTTGAAGGATTGTTCTGAAAGGGCTAGGCCTTGATGGAAACCTGAACCTTGTAAAGTAGGCTTTTAACTGCTATTAAGTCCCATATATACAAATATAAACTATTTTCTATTTAGATGTTTGATGGGTGTTATTCTTGATATCTTTTACCTTCACTTTTTTTTTTTTTTTTTTTTTTTTGCGAGCGGTCACATTATGTCTCTTTCACCCCCGCCACCCCCACCCCCAAACCCACTTAAATCAGAACGTCTCGAGCAATTCTAAGAGCATGGAAAGAATTTCCTCCGAATGAGAGCCAGGAAGAAATTACGCTCCAATAAACGGTGTTCTTACCGTAATGAAGTTTTTTTTTTCTTTTTTTCCAAGGCTAAAAGAAGTTTCATTCTACGGCACCGCAATTAATTTCAAATTTATAGCTATGATGGTTTCATTGCCTGAAACTTGAGAGTTCGTAATGCAGTTTTTCCTAAAGACAATAAGAAGAAAAAGAAGAAGAAGAAGAAGAAGGAGAGAGAGAGAGAGAGAGAGCGATTAGCAGGATGTCGCATCAGCAACGTCACTTTTATCTAAACCGAACCCAATTTGGGCTTCCTGGTCCAATTCCTTTTTCAGTTCCATCCAGCCAGCACTTCGTCGGGCTAACTCTCCAATAAACACAGCCCGGACCGGTCGTCAACTAACGTTTATGTCGTAACTAGTTACACCGCAAAAAGTTCGAGGAATTTTTAGAAGTTGCTGTAGAATGCGCATTATCTCTCTCGTTACGGAGAACGGAAAACCAACAGGGCATCGTTACAACAATTAAGCCGCATTACGTCAGAACCACTTTCTTTATGCAGTACATAGGAATTTAGGAATTTAATTACTCCGTTACTTAACCCTAAAAGAAAATGCGGTCTGACAGAGCGTAGCTATTGCTACTTAAAGGTCTTGGGTAACTTTAGATAATTCCCGGCTCATCTGAGGTGATTTTCTTAATAAGAATTCTTTTAGAGTAAAATACCGGCATATTCATTCTTTGTAAATACGCACATTAATCGTCATCTTTTTCCATGTTAGTTGCTAATTTGATGAGAACAGTCATCATGAATCTTCTGGTCATTTTTTTAAATTGCACTCTCTCCGATTTTAATTACAAAATGTCTAAGTAATAGTTTTTTTCCCTTTTGCCATTTCTATTTTGAGTGACTGCCTGAATAATTCTTCCGTGGAGAACGACAAGACCTTCACAGTGAAGTAGAACAAAGTGATGCCTAAATATACTTCAGGGACCATGTTGTTTTAGATTATGCTGACCTTATGCCAGCAAGGGCTCTTGCCCATAGAGCAGCCCGTAAATCAGGGACCACCGCAGGTGTAACTTCGTGTTACAAATGAGACTTATCTCAATGGGGAACAAGGTGCTAATTACTTGCGGATGTAGCAGGCTTTGTCTGGCATTCTCATGCCATTCATTTATATGTGGAGATGCATGAATTAATTTACTGTATGGTCCTTTTCGTACACACAGACGCACAAACACTCACACACACACACACACACACACACATATTATATATTTATAGATATATATATATATATATATATATATATATATATATATATATATATATATATATATATATATATATCTTAAACGAGTTTTTAGGACCAAATGACACACGTTTAAACAAAATTAAACAAACTGCTATCAGGCAACTACCTACCCTTGATCTGTGGCTGAATCTCTCTGGGCATTAGCTGAAATGCAAACTAGGCTAATAAACCCCCGTAGATACAAAAATATACTTTTTTATTTTCCAAATTAGCTGACACTGAAATGGAACAAAATGGATTTATTAAAGTGGAATCAAAT
>NC_087207.1:1216295-1241295 GCF_015104395.2 Macrobrachium nipponense | reverse complement strand
GCTCCCTGCGTGGCTTCTGCGAGTCCTACGGAATAGGATTGCCGGGAGATGTTTCAGATCCCTCTCCTTCGTCCTCCTGCAGGAGAGGAGCTGAGAATTAATTAATGATCTGACGCTTAAAGGAAAAATAAAATCTAAGCGGATATCAAACCGGGCATATTTTTTACGCCTTCCTATTAGAAAATTTATTTTTTTTAAAGTAAATTTTGGTTTTGTGATGTGACTTCATTGAAAATGATGATGACAAAACTGCCCTAAGTGTCTTTACGCAGTAATGACTTAGTTACAATTTTCAGCTTTTGTTTGTTTGTGGGTTTTCATTTAAGCCTAAAATTCTTGACATTTCTTCGAGCCATTGCCACTGTGAACTATAATTTACTCAAATATCTTTATTTCCAGTAATTTCAGTGTTTCGTTGATCACATTCGTCCTTCATTTTTCTGACGCTGTTCATATTTCGTATGAAATGGATCTGCCTTCGCTATTCCTGAGTTTTCTGACAGGAGTTATTCATATGAAAAGCATGATATACCTCCCACCTACATATTGTACTTCCGATTAGCATTTAAATCAGAAACAGTCAGCCCTGACAGATTTACACTTTCCACGGGAGTGAGCTCGCTGTGTTACTGCCTACGACTGTTTCTCTTCATATCCTGAGGGTTTCGATAAACTCCTGGAACGACTCACCGATTAATACGATTCACCGTTGTTTCACCTCGCTGCACTGGAGCCTCCAGGATAAACTCTTTCAACATGAGAGTCTGAGAAATAATAATACTAATAATAATAATAATAATAATAATAATAATAATAATTTTATTTCAGCTCAAGGCCATATATATGGAATTTACAAAGAATAGACAATAACATACAGTCTAGAAGAGACACATAAGATAACATGATAAAAAAAAATACAAAGACTTATCGGCAATATCCATATTTACTGAGGTAGTATAAAAGATGGTAGTCAAAATAATGGTATTACTAGATTGAGAATAGTTAAAAATTGAATGTTAAAACTATATTGATTATAATCACAGTAATAATGAAAAAAGGAAAATAAAGACAAGACTCCTTGGAGGTCGTCTTGATTGCAGGGATGTCATGAGAATGAATGACAATATCCCACTAAAAAATACCGGTGGCATATTCTCGTTTTTATCTCTACTGAGTAACAACGACTATATGTCGGTAACAAAGTCCATTTCGGACTTCCCATCGTCCAGCTCAGGTCCAGTCTCTCGTAATATCTCGAGCCTCACAGACATTACCGTCATGTTTTACACTGCTACATCATAAATAATGATAACGGAATAAGACAAAGAAGAAACATCGTAACAGCAAGAGAAAACAGAAGAGGCAAGAGAATTCTATAGCTTCCTAGTACTACTAAAGAGAAATTCGCTGGGCCTCACAATTCAATGGCTATGTACTCAAAGATTATCCCTCGTCCAGTAAAATGCACGAGAGAGAGAGAGTGAGAGAGAGAGAGAGAGAGAGAGAGAGAGAGAGAGAGAGAGAGGACCGTTTGAAAAGTAAAAAAAAGGGAAAAGGAAGAGGTAATAATGTCGATGAAACGGGAAAGAGAGGAAATGTTTAAGAGAAAACGGAGGCTCTCGCTGGAGACTAACGATCGCCGATAAATCTTCAATATCCACTTTATGGTCTTCAATCTCAAACCCCAACTCCATCTGACACTTTCTCTTTCGGATGTATTGGTGGTGGTGGTTGTTGTTGTTTGTTGAAAGAGGGGTGGGGGCTAGGTGGGAAGGGGATGTTCGTGAACCTTTGCAACACGACGGGTGTTTTTTTATTACCTCGAGAAAAACAGGAAATTGGGAGAGAAATTATCACTCAATACAGATAACTTTTAGCATTTCCCCTTTGGTGTCTGCGATATATATTTCATAGAGTGGGAATTTTGAAAGTATTAAACGTATTTGAGGAAACTACATACCCACACCGCATGTGCGGTAGTATATTTACTATTAAGCCGTTTTCCAAAACAGGAAATGGGCGAAGTTAAAAACAAAAGAGAGAGAAAAAAAATTTAGCTACCTGTCAAAGCCATACCTCTTCTTCTATAATTTTAGAAAACAACTCTTTAATTGATAGGTAATTATGAAGAAGAGAAAATGCCTAATTGCTTTAACTTGTGCTTCATAACCACAAATGTGCCATTAAAAACAAAGTTTACAATCCTATAGTAGATTCACATTAACCGACCATTTGACTTCTAGGCCAGATCCTTACGCCGCTCCTGATTGGCCGTTGATAAGCCAATCACAGGGCTGGAAACTCTCAGTCTCTCGAGAGAGTTCACATAGGCAGGATGTATGTTCCACCTCTCCTGAAACACTCTCGAGAGACTGAGAGTTTCCAGCCCTGGGACTGGCTTATCAACAGCCAATCAGGAGCGTCGTAATGGACTGGCCTAGACATCGGATGCACGGTTGATGTGAATCTACTATAGTACATAATTGCTGTCTACTCCTGTCAGTCATTTTGCATCTCATAATTGAAAGACTTTAATCATTGTTATGGCGCACTCGTATCAAGAGCTATATTGTTTAGAAATCCATTAATAATTCGAAATTTATAGAACGAAGTAATCTACCATCGCCTCAATAAAAAAGAAACTTTCCATTTGTCAGATTCTTAAATATTGAGAGTTTTCTAGAAAGCTTTTCCATTTAATATATATATAGTATATATATATATATATATATATATATATATATATATATATATATATATATATATATATATATATATGTTTTTTTTTTTTTTTTTTTTTTTTTTCAAAAGGTTATCATTTTTCTATTCCAATTTTCATAAACCGACATTTAAAATACTCTTTACTTTTAAGGTAATTCATCAAGTATTTACATTATTTAGACAACAAAGATATTTCTTTTCACAAGTTCTCTATCAAATAAAGAGAGAGAGAGAGAGAGAGAGAGAGAGAGAGAGAGAGAGAGAGAGAGAGAGCGAGCTCGTTGTTGTTTGAGAAAGCGCAAATCTGTTGATGTGAATCGTTCAAGTAAACAAGCTTTGTTTATCAAATAGACTGTGGAAACTACAACCAATAACTGTATGAATGTTTGAATATTATTAGCATTTTTTTATGAATATAAGCCAGATGCACAAATCACATTCATATTCTATCTGAGCACCTATAAATTGTAATTGACAGTCGATTTCGTGACAGTGTACCTTAGTAACACGATTAACAGGTGCGTTGATTTATTATTTTTTTTTTCATTTTATTTTATTTTTTTGCATGCGTTTCTTGGATATACAGTAGAATAGATAAATATTGATATGACAGAAAATCCGTACATCAACGATGAAATGAATACAAAGAGGAATAGTAGTATTTACTGTCGTGAGAGAGAGAGAGAGAGAGAGAGAGAGAGAGAGAGAGAGAGAGAGAGAGAGAGAGATATAAGTCTTTTCAGCACTAACTTACCTTTTAATGCTGCGGGCAATCTTAAAGACACGACAGAATGTACAAAAAAAATCTATTACAAAACCTTGCTACGGTAGATAAATAAATATTGATATGACAGAAAATCCGTACATCAACGATAAAATGAATACAAAGAGGAATAGTAGTATTTACTGGAGAGAGAGAGAGAGAGAGAGAGAGAGAGAGAGAGAGAGAGAGAGAGAGATTATATATCTTTTCATCACTAACTTACTAACGTAGCTCTCAATGCTGCGGGCAGTCTTAAAGGCATAACAGAATACAGAATGTAAAAAAAAAAATCAATTACAAAACCTTGCTACGGTAGATAAAAAAGGCTAACAGTCATATCTCAGTTACCGACTGTAGAAAAAATAAACATTTCCCTCTAACTTTTCTAAACAAACAGTAAGACTCTTGATAATCAGCGAGGGAATTATTCATAACTTGCAAATGAACACCAGAATAAACCTATAAATTGTTGTGCACCTTCGGCAGAGCAGAACAATGTTATTTCATGTTGCTGCTTCTCTTCCCTTTCGTAATGAGATCTAAATTACGTGGCATTTAGATTAAGATTCGGGTAAAGCCCAAGCGCTGGGACCAATGAGGTCATTCAGCGCTGAAACGGAAACTGACGGTAAAAAGGTTTGAATGGTGTAACAGGAGGAAAACCTCGCAATTACACTATGAAACAAATGTTAGGAGAGTGTGGAAAGGAAGATGGATGAAAGAGAATATGAACGGAGATACAGTAAAATGAATGCAAAGTGGTTGCAACTAGGGGCCGAAGGGACGCTTCAAAGAGCCTAAGTAATGCCTACAGTACACCGCATGAAGTGTACTGACGGCACTACCGCCCTGCGGGGCTAATTTTTAAACGTGCATTATGTTTTGTAGCTATCAATATTCTGTCTTTCTATCTACTTCTTTCTTATGAACTAATTCCATTTGATTTTTATTCCCTCACCTTTTCTTCTGTTCATCAGATCTGGGCTAGGATAGGACATAAGGATGCCACTCCCATCGATATCCAAAACCCTTATTATGTAAAGAGTTGAAAACACTATTTTCGTCCTTAAAGTATGAAAAATATCACTTAAATTGTGATTTATAAACGATATTACCACACGCCTGGAAAAACAAAACTGTATTACGTTATGAATGGTGATCTTTTATTAGTAAATGAAGTTTTTAACTATATTATTATTATTATTTTTTTTTTTTTTTTTTGTTTTTTTTTTTTTTTTTTTGCTCTATCACAGTCCTCCAATTCGACTGGGTGGTATTTATAGTGTGGGTTCCGGGTTGCATCCTGCCCCCTTAGAAGTCCATCACTCTTCTTACTATGTGTGCCGTTTCTAGGATCACACTCTTCTGCATGAGTCCTGGAGCTACTTCAGCCTCTAGTTTTTCTAGATTCCTTTTCAGGGATCTTGGGATCGTGCCTAGTGCTCTTATGATTATGGGTACGATTTCCACTGGCATATCCCATATCCTTCTTATTTCTATCAGATCTTGATACTTATCCATTTTTTCCCCCTCTCTCTTCTTCAACTCTGGTCGGTGTCCCATGGTATTGCGACATCAATGAGTGATACTTTCTTCTTGACTTTGTCAATCAACGTCACGTCTGCGTCTGTTTGCACGTATCACCCTATCCGTTCTGATACCATAGTCCCAGAGGATCTTTGCCTGATCGTTTTCTATCACTCCCTCAGGTTGGTGCTCGTACCACTTATTACTGCAAGGTAGCTGATGTTTCTTGCACAGGCTCCAGTGGAGGGCTTTTGCCACTGAATCATGCCTCTTTTTGTACTGGTTCTGTGCAAGTGCCGGGCATTCACTTGCTATGTGGTTTATGGTTTCATTTTTCGTATTGCACTTCCTACATATGGGAGAGATGTTATTTCGTCTATCGTACTTTGAACATATCTGGTTCTTAGGGCCTGATCTTGTGCCGCTGTTATCATTCCTTCAGTATCCTTCTTTAGCTCTCCCCTCTGTAGCCACTGCCAATTGTCATCGCTGGCTAGTTCTTTAGTCTGTCTCTGTATTGTCCGTGCATTGGTTTGTTGTGCCAGTCCCTCTGTTCTTTCTGTCTTTCTCCTGTCTCTGTATATTTCTGGGTCTTCGTCTACTTTTATTAGTCTTCTTCCCATGCACTCTTTAGCCACTCGTCTTCACTGGTTTTTTAGATATTGCCCCAGTGCTCTGTTTCGATGTTAACCCAGTCCTCTATACTTAGTAGTCCTCTCCCTCCTTCCTTTCGTGTTATGTATAGTCTGTCCGTATTTGCTCTTGGGTGTAGTGCTTTGTGTATTGTCATATGTTTCCTGGTTTTCTGATCTATGCTGCGGAGTTCTGCCTTCGTCCATTCGACTATTCCTGCGCTGTATCTGATAACTGGCACTGCCCATGTGTTTATGGCTTTTATCATATTTCCGGCGTTGAGTTTTGACTTGAGTATCGCCTTGAGTCTCTGCATATATTCTTTCCTGATCATGTCCTTCATCTCTTCCATTATTCCCAGGTATTTGTATCCTGCCTCATCTATGTGTTTGATGTTGCTCCCATCTGGTAGCTTTATCCCTTCAGTTCTCGTTACTTTGCCTTTTTGTATGTTGACTAAGGCGCATTTTTCTATTCCAAACTCCATCCTGATGTCCCCAGATACAATTCTTACAGTCTGGATTAGGGTATCTATTTCCTTGATGCTCTTACCATACAGCTTGGAATGTCGTCCATGAACATCAGATGGTGATTCTGTTGCCTCTTTTCTTGAGTTGGTACCCGGCATCCATCTTCTGTAGTACTTTTGTCATGGGTATCATGGCTACTACGAAGAGTAGTGGGGACAGTGAGTCGCCCTGGAAGATCCCTCTCCTGATATTAACCTCTGCTAGTCTTATTCCAGAGCTTGTAAGTATTGTATTCCAGTTGCGCATTGTATTTTTGAGGAAGCTGATGGTATTTTCCTCTGCCCCATATATTTTCAGGCATTCTATTAGCCATGTGTGTGGTATCATGTCGAAGGCTTTCTTAGTCTATCCATGCCATGGTTAGGTTGGTTGGTTTTCCTTCTCCTACTGTTCTTCATTACCATTTTGTCTATCAGGAGCTGGTCTTTTGTGCCCCTTACACTTCCTTCTGCAGCCTTTCTGTTGGGGGGGGTGGGGGATGGTGTTTGTCTCCTCTAGGTAGTTGTATAGCCTTTCACTGATGATACCTGTTAGTAACTTCCACCATTATTGGTAGGCAGGTGATAGGCCTGTAGTTACTGGCT
Source organism: Macrobrachium nipponense (assembly GCF_015104395.2). Classification (NCBI taxonomy): domain Eukaryota; kingdom Metazoa; phylum Arthropoda; class Malacostraca; order Decapoda; family Palaemonidae; genus Macrobrachium; species Macrobrachium nipponense. Next base: position 1,234,537 of record NC_087207.1, on the reverse strand, counting down.
ATATTTTCCCTTACTCTTGTCTTTTTGTACTAAGGATGTTCTTCCTGTGGTCATCCATTTGGGTGCTTGGTGATTTGAGATACAATGCTGGAGTTGTTCTGCTATTCGTGGGTGTAGGGCCTTGAAGTTTTTGAGCCAGTATCCATGGACTTCATCGGGACCTGGGGCTTTCCAGTTTGGCATTTTCTTTAGTTGGTGTCCTGACTGTGTCTGTCGTGATGTCTGTGACTCTTTGTTTTATTCTCCCTGTTTCTTCTTCCTTGACTTCCTGGAGCCATGTTGCATGTTTGTTGTGTGATACCGGATTGCTCCATATGTTTTCCCAGAGTCTCTTACTTGGTTCGGCTTATTATTATTATTATTATTATTATTATTATTATTATTATTATTATTATTATTATTATTATTATTATTATTATTATTATACGAAATGTGACCATATTCATTTCGAACATATGCTTTCGAAGCAACATTTTACATAAGAGAATTTCCCCGTGAACGAAGAAAATTAAGCAAAAAAAGATTAAAATAATAATAATAAAAAAAATAAATAAATAAAATTAGAGCAAAGTATCAGGACCCCTAGCAAGGACCCAAGCTGACACCAACAGCAACAAATCGGGCTGACCCAGGACCTGGGCTGACCCAAGGCATTAATTCATTCTTCTCGCCTCAGGAAAAATTAGAGGTCTCTTGGAGGATAACTGACAGTCGAGTTGAAACCTTTCGATAATATGTTGCTGTACTGCCACGAGATCTGTTTTCTACCGATTTGTCTTCACGGTTTTGCTTTAACTCGGTCATGTAATTCTAGCCACGAATTCTCCAGTACCTACTGGTAATGAGAGATGGTACAACGGGTAGGAAATGTGGAAGAGACCTTTTTCTTTGATAAATCTTATCGGTAGAATCGATTACGGGAAAGTATCACAAGTAATGCTTCTTCTTCGATTCGGCATGCATAAGGTGAAATAAATCTCCATCCACTTCCATTATAACTGTCATTACAATAACCGAATTGAAAATATTAATAACCTGAATAAAGTAGTTGTAAAATTGATGCTTTATGTGCATCTTCACGAACAAAATATATGAAGTTTGTTGAACGATGTATGTACTTTAAACGCTCCAGAAATAATGGTCCAAAGTGGTCTTCAAAACAATGGTAAGTATTATTTCTTTATTTATACTGTCCTCTTCCTGGTGGGAACATCACCATATAACTCTGTTTCCATAACATTATAACCTGCCTCTTTCTTCAGAAGAGGGATTTACCCTTATTTAAGGAAAGTTATCACTAACAAAAACAATAAAAAATGTGCCGAAGTTTCATTCGCGCAAACGAGTTTTCTGTACAATTTATAATGCTTTAGGAGCCATGGCCCATGAAGCGCTCAGCCACGCGTCGGGTAAGGCCTGTCCTATAGCATTGAATGCTGCACGATTATGGCTAACTTTAACCTTAAATAAGATAGAAACTACTGAGGCTACAGGGCTGCAATTTGTTATTTTTGATGATTGGAGGGTGGATGATAAACGTACCAATTTGCAACCCTCTAACCTCAGCCGTTCTTTCCTGAGGGCGGACAGAAAAACTGCGGGCGGACAGACAAACCGTCACGATAGTTTTCTTTTAATGAAAACTAAAAACTCTCGCAAACATCAACCGCTGTTTGGAGAAGTATGCCCATGCTAAAGAAAAAAAAAATCACCCACTCTTGGAAATAGTTCTGGAGCTCTTCCAGAATTCATGAGATTGCCCGACTTACCTGCCTTGATTGTGTGCAAATGAAGAAACTTTCGTTTGGAGTTTGAAGGTTTTAAAGGCTAATGAATGACTTTCCTGAGAGAATAAGAAATTCATCATCGCTTTGATCGTCTTTTATAAGGTGCCTTCTGACTCTCAATGCGAAAACCAGCTTCGTTTCACAGAGTTTTTGTTTATCAGTTTGGTCCGTTGTAGACATAAAATTCGTCTTTTTTTTCTTAATCGTGTGGTTTAGCAAGGAAGAAATCTGGGTAAAATGAAGATAAAAGGATACATATGGGAATCAATAAGCAAACGAAAACATTATACGAGGTTGTCAAAGCAGCGTAAATAAACAAACTACACAAGAAAAATGAATAGCGATTCATCAGTATCGCCTCTACTGCATCGTGACTAGGGTTCAAAATTAACCGTAAAATACAAAACCAGTTAATAATCGTTTCAAGTTTTCACAACCGGTTATTAACCGATTAATAAAATGCAAACAAAAACAGGATGAAGGGCAAAGAAAGGGGCAATGTTGAGTATTCATTAACTTATTCAGTATAAAATAAAGATTTCCTTTTTATGATAATGAGTTTATTATTCAACACATATAAAGAAACTTAAAACATTGTGTTTACTTTTAATAATACTTGATACTTAATCAAGATTCCATCTTGAAGAACAAAAATATTACTACTAATCAACATTATGTGGTCTGAAATAAACGATAAATGATTAACCGGTTAAAAATGTCTAGTTTAACGGATTAATAACCGGTTATTCTTGACCAGTTTTGAACCCTAATCATGACTCAAATGGCCTGAAAAGCAGCGGTTGAATCCCTCTTGACAAAAAAAGAAAGAGAAGTCCCTCCCTCTTAGGTAAACCGACGACGACAGTTTGTCACATTTCAACGCGCAAAATTCACCCAAGACCGTCAGCGTTAACCGGAATTCCAAAGCCGCCGTATGGCCAATTTCGGGATCAGCGCGCGAACGTCGATGAATGTCTTTATGGCCCGGCCATTCAGGTGAACTGGTGGAATTCGGGAACATTCTTGTTACCCTTCACTCCGGTTTAACCCGCCTGTTGTGGTAGTGACTCACATTTGGACTTTTATATTTTCTTGATTGCGCTGCCAGTTTGATCATCCTTCTGAAGGAATATATTTTCGGACACTTGTTTTCTTCATTTCCAAAAGTTGAAAAAAAAAAAATTGCTCTTCTTGGTCTTGTCCAGCATATAGTTCAAAGTGTTATTTTCTTTCATGGCGCTGCAGTATGGAACATTTGTTTTAATTCAACTGTTAACTGACTGTTTCCCTAAAGACCATTAAGTAATGCCTATAGTGTACCACGTGAGGTGCACTGATGGCACTAACCCTGTTTCCGCCACACTGCGCATTCATTTAAAATCACATAATTGTGGAATGAAAGTTCATAATGATTTTTAATACTCCGGGGGATTTATTAGCTGATGGTTAAAGGTACCTACCTAACTGCTTGCTGGCTAAAATCTGGATAAAAAAACTTACTTATAATAGAATAACCAGCTAAAAAAATGAATGAAGTGAAAAGTAAAATTTATGAAATAAGAAGTGAAATACATAACTCTCAATGAAAACGAAGGACACCCCAATTACAGGATTTTATTGCCAAAGTTCCTCGAAAAGTCGATACAACTCATTTTAGTTCCACTTTCTTAAAATCAATCAGAGCCGTGACCCTGGATTTTGTAAGACAGCTCTATGGTATGGGATCACCTCTAAATATCTCCTTCCTAAGTTTAAGCTGCTATTCTAACCTTTATATAATGTATTCTAACCATAAACATTATAAAACTTTGACTAAAACTTTCAAATACAGGCAGTTCTGAATACTGATTATACAGGGTGTCCATAAAGTCCAGTAAACTATTACAAGTATTCATTGTCCAGAATGGTACTGGGACTTTATGGGCACCCTGTATCTTTTGTATAGAAGACTTGAGAAACTAGTGACAATTCCCACAAAAGGATTAAGAAATCGAATCTAGTAGAACGTTTAATCGATTAGCAGGTTCAAATCTTGAGAGACGATGACTAAACCTCGCGTGAGAGAGAGAGAGAGAGAGAGAGAGAGAGAGAGAGAGAGAGAGAAAGGCGCTATTGACCTGAAGAGACCATCACCATCATCGCTTATTGTCAATGACTGTCAGGAACAATAATCATTCGGCTGCTTAAGGGTCCTTCCCCTTCAGAACTCAGGGACGCTAATGAGTTTCTCCCGCAGATAATTAATATGACAAACGATCTTCCAGGAGGCGGCTGAACAGCCATTACATGTTGTGGAATCTGTTGAGCAGTTTTACAAACGAAAGCTGCAGATATGTAAGTGGATTTGGCAAAACGAAACTTGCTTTTCACTCTTAGTACATACTTTTTCTTCTCTCTCTCTCTCTCTCTCTCTCTCTCTCTGCTGCAACCCCCCCCCCCCTCTCTCTCTCTATCTCTCTCATCCTATACCTGTTCCAGACTTCTGCAAATTTATAAAACAAAACAACAAATTCAGAATGAAAGCCAAGGATTCTAAGCTAAATCATGAAAATTATATACATGTTTATACACACACACACACACACACACACACACACACACACACATATATATATATATACATATGTATATATATATATATATATATTATATTTCTATATATATATATATAGTATTTATTTATGTGTATATATAATATATATAATATATCTATATGTATATATATATATATATTTATTTATTTATTTATGTGTATATATATATATATATATATATATATATATATATATATATTATATATATATATATATCTATATATAATATATATATATATATATATATATATATATATATATACGTGTTTGTTTGTGTGTGTGTGGAGTCAGAATCAAGTGTACCCATACTCATCAATATCCTTCGCAAGTCTATGCAATATTGTCTACTTTTAAAATACGAATTATAATAATTGACAGGCATTAATAATTAATACCAAGCACCCTCCTCGATTACTCTAGGGAGCCTTTGAAGGGAAGGCCTTATTGGACACAATTTTCAAGTTGAAAGAGTTTCCATTAACAGGGGATCATTTCTTTAGAATATCGTCATAATGTCAAGAGATCAAACAGTCACAAGTTTTGGGGGGAATTACCCAGCAATTTGCAGGAGTCCAATTAAAGATTCAAGCATTCATGAATTAGTGGGGTAGGTGCTCAGAATATTATAGGTTTGATAATTGTTATTATTGATAGCACGTCAGCAGGTGAGAAGAAGACACATAAAAATAAGAATTAACAAAGAAATTTTGATATATATATATATATATATATATATATATATATATATATATATTTTATATATATATATATATATATAATATTATCGTAATTTTTATCTAAAAAAGCTAGCGAGGGGATTTACAAACCCAAAGCAAAGAGACTATGCAAAAGCATCGCATGTATCCTTTTCTAGTGAATTCGGGTTATAACGGAAGTTTTACAAGATATTTCGTACAGAACTATTTCAGAATTATTCCACCAAATTCTCTGTCCAGCAGCAGGCAAAAGGCATGTTGTTGTTTGAAATTAAGCTGGCCTTACGCCAGCACGGACTCTTGCTCCTAGAACAGCCCATAGTCAAAAGGCAGAATTCGTTGCGACAACTTCCGGTGCAAATAGTGTATCTTCACTTTTGCGAAATAACCACCAGAACCACTTGGCGACCCTTTGTATTTTTCCTTCAGGGGCATTCATCTGGTACCAACGGGAATCGATCTGTATACTGTGAGGACAGAGAGAGAGAGAGAGAGAGAGAGAGAGAGATCCATTTACCATTTCAGTGGTCCGGGAAAGTTTTCGAGGAAGTTCGGCTGCAGGTCGGGGCATCACTTTTCCTATAAAAAAAAAAAACTTTCTCCATCATCACGCCTCCTGTGTAGGATTTGGAAGGGGAGAGATTTTCCACTCTGGTGGATTCCCCTCTTTTTCTGTCTCTTTCTACCTTCCACGCAAATGTCCTGCTCCAAAGGGATGTTCTCAAAACACAGACAACAAACAAACAAACAGGAAGTTCGACGAGCGGTCCTCATTTTCTCTGCTCTTGGAAGTGAATCTGTTTCCTTGCACTGGGCGGCACATGAAGAAACTAAACTTTGTAAAAAGAATAAAAATAAAAGAAAATAAAATAAATAAATCACGCTTTTATTCAAATGCACTAAAAAGTCAAAAATATATTTTTGAAACACCGAGGATTTTCTTGTACAATTAGTTCCATTGTTCTACAAAAATAAAAGTATGGGCGATCAACAGTATATATGCATATATATATATATATATATATATATATATATATATATATATATATATATATATATATAATATATATATATATATATGATATATATCTTTTCTTTCTTTCTTTCTTTCTTTCTTTTTTTTTCTTTTCTTTTCTTTTCTTTTCTTTTAGCATTTCCTTCATTGTTTGGCGGCCACGCTTTTAGTTTTGTGGACATGAATGACTAATTGTAAGAAAATCCTGGTGTGTCTCAAAAAATCATTCTTATTATTTAGTAACATTTTAATAAGTGTGTTCAAAATCGTTTATATTTTCTATTTTATACTTCACAGTTTTTAAATGAATTAAAAACAACTGGGACTAGAGGGCTGCAATTTGTTATGTTTGATGATTGGAGGGTGGGTGATCAACATACCAATTTGCAGTCCTCTAGCCTCAGTAGTTTTCAAGATCTGAGGGCGGACAGAAGAAGTGGGGGCGGACAGACAAATTACCATCTCGATAGTTCTCTCTTACAGACAACTACAAGAAAAAAAATTCAGTTACTCATATGAAAAATAAATATTGTAGCAGATCATTATCCTTTGTATAAGAAATATTGCCTATGAAAAATAAAGCACCTTTAAATGTCATTGTGACCGTGGCAAGGAAATTGTGAGTTTATTACTTATCAGTAATTAATTTCATCTATATTTGAGAATATTAATTTTTATTCTTTTTTTAATTTTCCCCATATATTTTAGCATTAAAGAATAGGAACACTTACTAATGACATTATTGAAGTATTGGGGATGCTGCATACAAACGAAGGCATGATAACAATAATAATAATAATAATAATAATAATAATAATAATAATAATAATAATAATAATAATAATAATAATAATAATAATAATAATAATAATAAACACTTAAGTAGATTGATCTTGAAATACTATCTATTCAGTGTGATTGAAGAGCCTGCTGAGAGATGTGCGATCTTGCTTCACAATTAGAATAAAACAAAACAGTCTCTGAATTTCCCTGTTAACATTCGGCGAGGGACCAATAAGTCGTATTACATCACAAAAATAATAAATAAATTTTCCGCAGCGGAAACGAGTGGAATTCATTCATTTCCCCGACAGACTCAAAACTCGGTCGTCATTTGATGCGAGGAATCTCCCCTTGCTGGAAGGAGAATTGGATCTTCACCAGATTTGCGAAGGGAAGAAACATCATAAACTTATTAACTCCATAATTATCATTCTTTACATTTCTTGGGAGGGGCAAACTGCAGTGTACGTGGAATTATATCTTTCGACGAACAAAAACAGTCCTTCGCTTGTTTTCCGTTCTAAGGAGCATGCACACTTTTGACTTGTTTTGTTCCGTGTTATGAAAACATTGATTCAATATTCTTTTCAACATAAGTAAATGAGAATATAATATGGAGTAGTTAAGACACCGTTGTAAAGTGATGGGCTGTGACATTTCTAGAATGTAGGAATCATCAGTTTAGCTTCTCCCTGGAAACAGTGTGGCACAAAGTGACAAGCTTAGGAAATACTGACATATCTTGTTGGGTGGGGCGATGTCGAAGTTGCTGCCTATGCATATCAGTGCCACGTCCTGTTTCTATGCATGGGCGCTTGATTCAGAGGTGCCTTATGAAACTTGTTTGAGGCGGTTTCTTGGGTATGAACAATGTTCTGTATAATGACGTCATGATCTTGTGATGAAGTTAGTGACGACACTTGTTGAGAGTGTCTTGTGTGAGCTCGTGCGTGCATGCGAGCTTCTTCCCTACATAATGAGTGAGTAAGGTAACCAAGAGGGGAAATCGCTACAGAGTCGGCGAAGGGACAAAATGGCTCCTGTAATAGTATATTTAGGGAAGTGTGATAATCTGGTGAATGTGGGTAAGCATACTTATTCTTTAGCCAAAAGTGTGGTTTGACTGTATTTTGAATATTATTTCAAAGATGTTCTATTTTATTTGACCTTTTGATTTTGATTTGTAATCTTTGCTTACCGATATGTTCTCCTGACTTCTTACAGGCAGTTCTTAGACAAAGGGGAATTGATATGGGAACTTAACTGATGTTCCGTGGTGTACTAGACTGATGAGAAGAGAATAATAATAATAATAATAATAATAATAATAATAATAATAATAATAATAATATGCTGGAAACAGACCTTCTTTCAAACATGTTTCATTAAAAATAATGGCGGAATTCACAGAATTGATTTTATACAAAATTCTTTCATTTTTGCTTATGATTTGTTTTTCTGGCACGCTAATAATAATAATAATAATAATAATAATAAAATAATAATAATAATAATAATAATAATAATAATAAATGTGGCGCCGTGGAGGAGTGGGTTAGGTCCTCAATGGACTTAAGTCAAGTTAAGCAACATTGGGGCTTGTCAGTCGTTGGATGGGTGACCGCTCTCCTCGGCGTTGATTCCTTGGGAAAGGATCTTTACCATAATTTCCTCAGTCTACTCAGCTGTAAATGAGTACCTATCCCTAATGGGGTAGGGTCCAGCTATGGGTTAAATAGCAAAACTCAGCAATGATGGAAAGAAATGAAGGAATAAACTACAACGACGTAAATGGAACCTCTGGCAACAGAGGAGCTTCGTGCGGCAACCAGGTATTCAACCCAATTGAAGGGGAAGACGGTCAGGTACTTGGAGGTCGTCATCCAGCAACTGATCACCACAACGACAATAATCAACAGCCCGAGATTGGAGCTACAGAAGCAAAAAGGAAGAAATGGACAAGAGAAGAAAATAAGGAAATATGGAGATGCTACATCAGAAGCAACCCGACGGAGAGAGGATATAGAAGAAGATTGGTCAACATCTGGAATGAGAGGAATAACAACCCCCAAACAGAGCAGAGGCTGGTAGACCAAGTAAGGAACATAAAGAAAAACAACTGGCTGGCTCAACAAAGAAAGAGAAGAACTGGAAAGGGAAATGTCACACGACAAACGAATTACAGAAGACGAACAGAGAGACGATGCCACAGAAGACGACAGGGGGAGGATGAGGTATCAAACAACGACACACGAAGAAACACCGACGAAGTAACAGAGGAGGACGGAATGGGTAGAAAAGATTAGACAATGGATGGAGCCAGATACAGAGGAGAACAAGATCCCCTCCATGAAAGCCTACAACACCAAGAAAATTAAGGGAGAAAACAAGTGAGGTCAATGAAATAATGGGCATAATACACACCACTAGTCACAGAAACAATAACTTGGTATATGCAGGAGCAAGATTAGTAGCAGAACTGATGGGGATTCGAACACCAACACCACCAGCAAACCAACCCAACAGAAACCAAAACAGCAACCTCCTTGGAAAAGGCGCCTGGAAAAGTAAATCATGGTGACGAGATCTGACTTGAGTAAACTGAAAGAGATGGCAGAAAAAAGGCTAAGAAGCAAGAAAACAAGGGAGGAACTCAACGAGAAATACAAAGTACAAGAGAGGGGATTAAACAACACAATAGAAGATGTAAAACAGAGGCTTAAGGCCAAAGCACATAAGATCCAACGGTACATGAACAGGAATAAGGGATACCAACAGAACAACTATCGGAACCAACCAGAAAAGACTATAAAGCCAACTAAGAGGGGAAGACAACCACCCAGAAATTCCTGAAGCCGAACCAAGTAAGAGACTCTGGGAAAAACATATGGAGCAATCCGGTATCACACAACAAACATGCAAACATGGCTCCAGGAAGTCAAGGAAGAAGAAACAGGGGAGAATAAAACAAAGATTCACAGAGATCACGACAGACACAGTCAGACACCAACTAAAGAAAATGCCAAACTGGAAAGCCCCAGGTCCCGATGAAGTCCATGGATACTGGCTCAAAAACCTCAAGGCACTACGCCCACGAATAGCAGAACAACTCCAGCATTGTATCTCAAATCACCATGCACCCAAATGGATGACCACAGGAAGAACATCCTTAGTACAAAAAGACAAGAGTAAGGGAAATATAGCCAGTAACTACAGGCCTATCACCTGCCTACCAATAATGTGGAAGTTACTAACAGGTATCATCAATGAAATGGCTATACAATTACCTAGAGGAGGTACAAACACCATCCCCCACCAACAGAAAGGCTGCAGAAAGGAAGTGTAGGGGCACAAAAGACCAGCTCCTGATAGACAAAATGTAATGAAGAACAGTAGGAGAAGGAAAACCAACCCTACGCATGGCATGGATAGACTATAAGAAAGCCTTCGACATGATACCACACACATGCTCTAGAATGCCTGAAAATATATGGGGCAGAAGGAAAAACACCATCAGTCTTCCTCAAAAATACAATGCGCAACTGGAATACAATACTTACAAGCTCTGGAATAAGATTAGCAGAGGTTAATATCAGGAGAGGGATCTTCCAGGGAGACTCACTGTCCCCACTACTCTTCGTAGTAGCCATGATACCCATGACAAAAGTACTACAGAAGATGGATGCCGGGTACCAACTCAAGAAAAAGAGGCACAGAATCAACCATCTGATGTTTATGGACGACATCAAGCTGTATGGTAAGAGCATCAAGGAAATAGATACCCTAATCCAGACTGTAAGGATTGTATCTGGGGACATCAGGATGGAGTTTGGGAATAGAAAAATGCGCCTTAGTCAACATACAAAAAGACAAAGTAACGAGAACTGAAGGGATAAAGCTACCAGATGGGAGCAACATCAAACACATAGATGAGGCAGGATACAAATACCTGGGAATAATGGAAGAGATGAAGGACATGATCAGGAAAGAATATATGCAGAGACTCAAGGCGATACTCAAGTCAAAACTCAACGCCGGAAATATGATAAAAGCCATAAACACATGGGCAGTGCAGTAATCAGATACAGCGCCAGGAATAGTGGAAATGGACGAAGGCAGAAACTCCGCAGCATAGATCAGAAAACCAGGAAACATGACAATACACAAAGCACTACACCCAAGAGCACATACGGACAGACTATACATAACACGAAAGGAAGGAGGGAGAGGACTACTAAGGTAGAGGACTGCGTCAACATCGAGAACAGAGCGCTGGGGCAATATCTGAAAACCAGTGAAGACGAGTGGCTAAAGAGTGCATGGGAAGAAGGACTAATAAAAGTAGACGAAGACCCAGAAATATACAGAGACAGGAGAATGACAGACAGAACAGAGGACTGGCACAACAAAACCAATGCACGGACAAGACATGAGACAGACTAAAGAACTAGCCAGCGATTGACACATGGCAATGGCTACAGAGGGGAGAGCTAAAGAAGGAAAACTGAAGGAATGATAACAGCGGCACAAGATCAGGCCCTACGAACCAGATATGTTCAAAGAACGATAGATGGAAATAACATCTCTCCCATATGTAGGAAAGGGAAAATGCAATACGAAAAAATGAAACCATAAACCACATAGCAAGCGAATGCCCGGCAATTGTACAGAAAACCAGTACAAAAAGAGGCATGATTCAGTGGCAAAGCCCTCCACTGGAGCCTGTGCAAGAAACATCAGCTACCTTACAGTAATAAGTGGTACGAGCACCAACCTGAGGGAGTGATAGAAACGATCACGCAAAGATCCTCTGGGACTATGGTATCAGGACGGATAGGGTGATACGTGCAAACAGACGTGACGTTGATTGACAAAGTCAAGAAGAAAATATCACTCATTGATGTCGCAATACCATGGGGCACCAGAGTTGAAGAGAAAGAGAGGGAAAAAAATGGATAAGTATCAAGATCTGAAAATAGAAAATAAGAAGGATATGGATATGCCAGTGGAAATCGTACCCATAATCATAACGAGACTAGGCACGATCCCAAGATCCCTGAAAAGGAATCTAGAAAAACTAGAGGCTGAAGTAGCTCCAGGACTCATGCAGAAGAGTGTGATCCTAGAAACGGCACACATAGTAAGAAAATAGTGATGGACTCCTAAGGCGGCAGGATGCAACCCGGAACCCCACACTATAAATACACCCAGTCGAATTGGAGGACTGTGATAAGAGCAAAAAAAAAAATAATAATAGTAATAATAATAATAATATTAATAATACTTTATTAAAAGTAATAGATACTTAAATTATGTAATATTATTCACCTCCATTTTAAGAGTGCTTGCGGGGAATAGAATTCCCTTGGTAGCTCGAATGATTTATAGGAATCACGGTGATGTGATAATAATTCACACACCACACACACACACATATGTATATATATATATATATATATATATATATATATATATATATATATATATATATAATGAATACAGTGGCCTTAAGTTGCCTTAAATGAGAGGATACGGCAGGAATTATATGAAAATGAGAAGAGATACGAAGGGGTTTCAAAGAACTACACTAAACCTGAGGAATGGAATAACAGCGGGAAAAAGAAAGGGGAGGGAGATACAGACAACGAGAGTTGAAGAAAACTTTGCGGAAAAAGGGTCCTTGATGGGCAGGGGAGAGCCTTTTGGAGGAAGGGAGGGCACTGAATATTTTGGCTTTTGTTTCTGTGAGGACCTTCCTGAGGACTTGGGCGAGTACGTGAGGGGTTGGATTCTACAGAAAGGGACGAGGAATAGGACCCTAATGAGGGAGGAGACAGGAACTGGAAAAACTACCACTTATGATGCATAAAGTTCATATCTCCAATGAGATGACTCTTGAGTGAATCACTTGAATTGCAATATCTCTCACAAGAATTGCTATTGTTTGTCACATCTGAATACGGTCGAAGCTCTGAGTTATTTCAGTAAGTATAAATTCCATCCAACTCTGCTGCCCCTTATAGAGTCAATTTCAAGTTTTATTGTTTATTTTTCCATCATTTCTCTACTAAATTTCATTACAATCTGACGTATACTGGAAACTGGATGGAAATTGATATAAATATATATATATATATATATATATATATTATATATATATATATATATATATATATATATATATACATATATATATATATGATACATATATATTACATATATGTACTATATATATATATATATATATATATATATATATATATATGTATATATATATATATATATATATATATATAGTATCTATATATATATATCTATATATATGTATGTATAGAATGATGACATTAGGAAGTTGTACCTCACCGCTTTGATTAATTGTAGAAGCCCTGCAAACTCGCAGGAAGATAAAGGCGTTAACCAGTGTTTCTGAGAATCAGTTAATCAGTGAATTAGAATAGCAGTAAATAAACCTTAATTTCTGTATTTCTCACGCAAAGGGATGTGATCAACAGAAATATCTAGTAACTCAGTAAATAAATAAGAAGATGATCCCATCAAAATCGGTTACATACCACCAACCGGAGCTATTGCATCCTAAAAGAACGTTTCTTCAATGCAGCATCTTTTTCTCGCACAAAGGTTGATGCACTGGACAGAAAGAAGGAAGCAGCTCATCTCGGCTGGAGATTCGTCTCGAACCAATTTGCCCGAGGCGAAACGACCTCCAGACCAAATGGTTCACTTCGGTTTCATTCGTGGACTTCCGGGAAAATCATCCAGTGTCTTTTTATTCTGTGGCAACTTATTCCACAATAGGATTTTGTCTGATCTTTTCAGAGGAGCTACGGACGGTCTGGGTAAGCGACTCCATCCTAACAGTGAAGATGCGAGTTGGACCAATTCTAGTTTTAGTGAATACTTTAAGACGGTGAAGATACTGAGTTGGACATATCCTAGTTTTAGTGAATACTTTAAGACGGTGAATATACTGAGTTGGACATATCCTAGTTTTAGTGAATACTTTAAGACGGTGAAGATACTGAGTTGGACATATCCTAGTTTTAGTGAATACTTTAAGACGGTGAAGATACTGAGTTGGACATATCCTAGTTTTAGTGAATACTTTAAGACGGTGAAGATACTGAGTTGGACATATCCTAGTTTTAGTGAATACTTTAAGACGGTGAAAGATACTGAGTTGGACATATCCTAGTTTTAGTGAATACTTTAAGACGGTGAAAGATACTGAGTTGGACATATCCTAGTTTTAGTGAATACTTTAAGACGGGGAAAGATACTGAGTTGGACATATCCTAGTTTTAGTGAATACTTTAAGACGGTGAAGATACGGAGTTGGTCATATCTTAGTTTTGGTGAATACTTTAAGACTAAAACCCTCGGAGTTAATTTATTATTCGAGAATAATTTTTCTGAAACTGAACGTTTAAAAACATTTTTTTAGCCAGATGAGATTGATTTCTGATCGTATCATAATTGATGCGGATTTTTTTTCTTTTTTAGTAAATAAGATCATTTTTATGATACACAGTTAAATGACAGAAATTTAATTGCCACCTCCAGTTACGTGAGCTTTGTGGCTTAAAAAAAACCACAGTATGGGAGCAATGTGAAGACCCTACCTAAAAAGAAGAGACAAAAACTAAACTAAAATTTTAGAGTAGGTGATGCGACATGCATTCGATTATCATTGCCAAAACTTTAATCCGACTGACATGTGATGGGGAACTTAGGGTCATTCAGCCCTTAGTTTTAAGGAAGTGAAACGAGGTTGTTGGAGTGATTGGAGAACAAGATAGGATCTAAAGGTTGTACTGGAAGAAAGATAGCATAAACAAATTAGAGGAGGACAGCTGGAATGGAGGTCAAATAAAAGGCTGAAAAGTTGGTGTAACTGGGAACCGAAGTTTGAAGCGCCTCAACACCCTTTAGTAATACGTGAAATTCAATAATGGCACTGCGAGTGAAGGGATATGAGTGATACTTACGGTTTTATCTCAGATGAACTGAAAACTACCTTTCAGGAAAAATGAAAGCTTAAAAATAAGTCAACTTTGTTCAGGAAAATGAGAACTGGTGCTATGGGCCAAAATGTACAGCCTTCCTTGGCCGCGGTATTGCAAGAGCGTGTAGGTGTGAGATTTTCGTTGTTATTATTATTATTATTATTATTATTATTATTATTATTATTATTATTATTATTATTTTAGTAGATGAAACCTATTCACATGGAACAAGCAACACCAAAGGAGCCACCGACTTGAAATTCAAGCTTCCGAAGACCGTTGGTTTCAGTCTCCCACCGCAGACCCCACACTGCAACAGTAACTGATCAAGATACAGAGCCAGTGATTTTTCATCGTCCGGGGGGGGGGGCCGAACCAACGACACATCTGAGTGCCATACCACGACAATAACCACCATACCAGCTCCTTGTACAAATGCAGATAAGCTTACAAGCATCCCAGATTAAAAACAAGAAGCAATAAAAAGCAAAAGCATGAGTGATATCAGATGTGTATCAAATACACTGACAGGTATTCCTGTTGGTGTTTATATTCATTATCAAGTATTTTGCCATTTTCATCGTAATACTATCTACTCTACCACTTTGTTATTAATTTTGTTTCATTCCAAGTCAAGTTGACGAAACCAGCATCATGTTTCGTAGTTAGAGATTGGCTTTCCAAATGGCCTTGATGTTTTGTCATCACTTTCCAAAGTCGATCAGAAATCCCTGGAGTCAGCTCGTGAGTTCGTATCATTGGCCATGACTTTATAGCGCTGCTTTTGGCCAAGTCAATCACGACGCCCTAGTTTTCAAACTGACGACAGATGGAAATTATATATTCCCTAATGGCGTCACTGCATATTTAACTAGTAGTTACGGAGAGTAATTGTCGTTTGGCGCTAATATCAGTACAGGAATGCAATCGCTGGCGCTCTGAAAGGCAGTGTTCTTGGTCCAATATGGTATAAGAAAATTACGAGGTTTTGATTAAAAGGAAAACTCGTTGCGATGAAATTCTTGTAGACGCCACTCAGTAGAATAATCCATACTGTCTTATCAAAGCTGTCATTAATTCTTTTCTGAATTTACCGTAAATATCTGCAAAGGAACTGTTATCGAAAGACATTTGTAGAGAGATTGGTCTTATCAAGATTTTGTTTTATTACTTTAAACACGACTTGACTTGCTAACCGAGGGTTTAAAACGTGACTGATTGTATCGTAAAACTGTTTTACAATAACGACACCAATAACACTTTGCTGACTAAAGTATATGAATGATATTAGGCTAACCTATGTTGCAAACACAATATTATGACCTGGAAGGCCAGTCATGTGAGTTCATCATTGTGTCAGATGGTTGGATGGCTTCCATAGCGATATCCAATCTCTGCAAAGTCTGCGAAGAAAATCGCCAGTATTATTAAAGGACTCACGATCCATTTTACATCGTTTAGCGGTATTATTAATAATCATAAAAGGAAATGCATGTTATCATTTAGATGCCCGGAACCTGAAACTTTGGGTGATGACCAACCACCTCATGTTTTTCAATCATATAATCTCACACAGCAGATGGGAATAACGGAAGAGAAATTCAACTTACTGGGAGCAAATCTGTCTGTGATGTAAAATATACCATAAATAAAATTATCGTCATTCCAACGAAAAGGGTGATAGAAAAAGGAGGAGAATAAGAGATTAATGATCCTCTTTGAAGCTACGAGTAATTACTCTACCGTCAGTACTGTAACGAGGTTGTCATTAACAATAATAAGCAGCGCCAGACTGGATAGCGCAGAGCTATTATTTACATTTCCAGGAAATGGATCAAGGAAGTGAAGCTTAGAGAGTTTGCGAAAGGTTGGTTTATTCTGAAGATGGAAACAACAAGAAAACAACAACCACAACACAACGGCTCAGGGTTATTGGAAGGTTCAGAGGCGAATGAATGAAGGAAATGTATAGATTAACGGCACTTTAATTATTTCGGCGGCATTGACGAATTTTCATTTTCAGCAGTAAAAATATATTAGATTAATAAGTACATAGTTAGTAGATAGATAGTTTGGTAGGGATAGTTACAAGGGAATGATAATTCCTTTTTATATATGTTATTATTACTGATAACCGACATTATTATTGTGTTAGTTGGTCAAGGAATTATTAACGAATTTATTATTATTATTTTTTATTCTTTTTTTTTTTTTTGCTCTATCACAGTCCTCCAATTCGACTGGGTGGTATTTATAGTTTGGGGTTCCGGGTTGCATCCTGCCTCCTTAGGAGTCCATCACTTTACTTACTATGTGCGCCGTTTCTAGGATCACACTCTTCTGCATGAGTCCTGGAGCTACTTCAGACTCTAGTTTCTCTAGATTATTTTCAGGGATCTTGGGATCGTGCCTAGTGCTCCTATGAATATGGGTACAATTTCCACTGGCATATCCCATATCCTTCTTATTTCTATTTTCAGATCTTGATACTTATCCATTTTTTCCCTCTCTTTCTCTTCAACTCTGGTGTCCCATGGTATTGCGACATCAATGAGTGATACTTTCTTCTTGACTTTGTCAATCAACGTCACGTCTGGTCTATTTGCACGTATCACCCTATCTGTTCTGATACCTAGTCCCCAGAGGATCTTTGCGTGATCGTTTTCTATCACTCCCTCAGGTTGGTGCTCGTACCACTTATTACTGCAAGGTAGCTGATGTTTCTTGCACAGGCTCCAGTGGAGGGCTTTTGCCACTGAATCATGCCTCTTTTTGTACTGGTTCTGTGCAAGTGCCGGGCATTCGCTTGCTATGTGGTTTATGGTTTCATTTTTCATATTGCACTTCCTACATATGGGAGAGATGTTATTTCCGTCTATCGTTCTTTGAACATATCTGGTTCTTAGGTCCTGATCTTGTGCCGCTGTTATCATTCCTTCAGTTTCCTTCTTTAGCTCTCCCCTCTGTAGCCATTGCCATGTGTCATCGCTGGCTAGTTCTTTAGTCTGTCTCATGTATTGTCCGTGCATTGGTTTGTTGTGCCAGTCCTCTGTTCTGTTTGTCATTCTCCTGTCTCTGTATATTTGTGGGTCTTCGTCTACTTTTATTAGTCCTTCTTCCCTTGCACTCTTTAGCCACTCGTCTTCACTGGTTTTCAGATATTGCCCCAGTGCTCTGTTCTCGATGTTGACGCAGTCTTCTACATTTAGTAATCCTCTCCTTCCTTCCTTTCGTGTTATGTATAGTCTGTCCGTATGTGCTCTTGGGTGTAGTGCTTTGTGTATTGTCATATGTTTCCTGGTTTTCTGATCTATGCTGCGGAG
>NC_087207.1:1206295-1213795 GCF_015104395.2 Macrobrachium nipponense | reverse complement strand
TAATAATCATTTACTTAATGAACTTAATTAACAATGACTTCTTTAAATGGACCCAGAGAGTTACAATAGATAAAGACCTTTCTTTTAGGGATCCATTCTTAATCCACAGTCATCCGGGAACTCATCCCCATAAAGAGAGATATTTTTCTTTATTTGCAAAATGTATATGAAACAAAATCTTGTCCCCGATTTCTTAAAACTGATCGAGAGATCCTTGCCAATAATAAAAAAAAGTGGAAATAATTTTAGCTCTGATATTTTCTCTTTGTAAAAACAAAACATTTCTTGCCACCAATTTATTAAAACTGATCGAGAGATCCTCGCCAATGATAAATAAAAAACGTGGAAATAATCTTAGCTCTGATATTTTATGTTTGTAAAAGACGCATTAGGTACTGGGGCAAAAAATCTTCAAAGACTGTCTTCCTTGTAAAACATATTCGAAGACATTCGCGTCTCATCAGCATCATTTATACCTTCCTCCTTCAGAAGCGCCTTCCACGACGACCTATTGATCTCTGGAGAGAGAATACAAACAACACTGGCGAAAGTTGACCTCCTTTGACCCAAGGCAAAGTTATGTCGGCAGCTCATTAAGTCAACAAAGAAAACATCAGGAACGTCGCAGAAATGCTGTAATCGGTGTTTCAAACTGATTATGTGAATGAAGTGATTGTCAGCGCTACGCAGATATATTATAGATAATGTTGACTGGTATCATTGCAGATAAGTTTTCATAGAGGAAAGAAAAATATCTGCAATGTTGCAGAGACGTCACGTAATGTATTATAATGTTCGAGTGGATGGCAAGATTAGCAACGCTGTACCGAATTTATAAAGGATATGTCATTATTCTTAAATATGAAGGTCGTACAGTTTGGCAATTTATTGCCTTTTTCGAAGCGTGGAGCGGGGAGGGCGGGGGGAGGGGGGGGGGGAGGGCAGGGGGGGAATGGGGCGGCGCTGGAAACAAAACAACTAAAAATGGAAAAAAAAGTCCTCGATGAAAAAGGCCTGATTCACTAAAGATAGGTGACGGAAGAGTTATTGGAACATGGAGGCAACCATCAATCATACAAAATTGCAGGCCTATAGCCCCAGTAGTTTTCATTTTATTTAAGGTTAAAGTTAGCCATGATCGTGTGTCTGTCACCGCTATAGGTGCCAAGAACACAAACCACCACCGGGTCGTGGCTGAAAGTTTCATGGGCAGCAACTGAGATTTTCATGTGCCGTGGCTGATCGCTTCATACACTGTACAGAAAACTCGATTGCGTCGAAGAAACTTCGGCACACTTTCTACAAGTTCTATTTTATGGCCGCCTCTTCCAGGATATGAATTGTTTTCTATTTCGAATGTATTTCCCGAATCCTTTAATTTGTTTATTTCTATCAGAAGGGGTTTATCATCACTTAAGAGGAACCGTCCACTACTTGTGAGGGGGGGGGGGGGGGGTGCTGCCAGGGGTGGATAGGGCCACAATTCTCAGCTCTGGTAAGAAGGTATACCTCAAGGCGACCATCTCTTCTGATAAAAAGAGGGGGAAAAAACGAAGAAAACTCCAAAATAACAGTCAGGAAGGAACTTCAGATGTTGGATAAGAGATTCCATTAAAGGATCTAAGATAAAAGGCGAACGTGATTAAACGAAAGCCTTTGAGATTAGTTTCATAATTTCATCATACCTATATTTATATTCCGCCTCTAAAGTTGGTTTTCTCAGATAGGAAAGATGAAGAAAAATAACGATAAGGCGAACTGGATTATAAGGACGAGGATTAAAGTCTGTAGGCACGTTTGACTAGATATATATAACAGACACATATGTATATAATATATTATATCTATATATATATATATATATATATATATCTTATATATATATATATATATATAATATAGATCTATATATACATATGTACACAAAAATTCTCTAAATTCAGTCTTTAATTTCTGAGAACAGAATCTCATCTGCAGAAGGCGAAGAGATACTTTGGGTGAGTAAATGGCGAGTCCCAGAGCCACTATCACCTTCCGCAGTAGAATTATGAGAGAGAGAGAGAGAGAGAGAGAGAGAGAGAGAGAAGGAAATTCAAGATGTGTCCGTCAGCTCTGGCGAAGATAACTGGGTAGTGAAAGTGTCCTTGCGGTACAAGAAGCGTCCTTTGTCATGACTAAGTTTGCTGTGGTAGATGGGTACGACTGTGCACTAGGCCATGAGGCGTAAATGAGAGAGACTCTGGACAGAGACACAACTAGTTACAAGGAGTTACAAGGATTAGGATGCCTTAAAGACTTATTAGCCCATCCGAGGAGACATCGTGAGCTCACTTATCTCTAGGGGTAGCGTTTACTGTTCAATCACAGTTTCCTAATGATTTTGTCTAGCTTTCTTTTAAACTCTTCCACACTGTTGCTGTTTACAACTTCTGGTGGCAGTTAATTCCATGTGTCACTTATCTTGTATGTAAAGAAGTTCCCATAATGGAATGTGTTGTATCTCTTCAGTTCTAGTTTCCATCCATTATTTCTCATCTGGTTTTCGTCTAACATAAATAGGTTACTGACAATTGTACGCACATCAAGCGCGCGCGCGGTCGCGAGAAGAGAGAGAGAGAGAGAGAGAGAGAGAGAGAGAGAGAGAGAAAGGGCAAGGGACTGGAGACAGATAGATACTCGGAATAAACGAATACACGTGGAAGCAAATGCAAATAGACATATGAACCAAGAGTACCTTTGGCATGGAGCAAAGATTAACTCGTCGAAGTATGCAAGTTTTAAACAAGTTCATCATATGATAACTATTTGTCTGAACCGGTTATAATTTGACAGAGCTCTGTTCCTGTGTCTTTTTTGTTTTCCCTCTCGACAGCTAAAAATGGAGCTAAAAAATGTCAGGAGGAGCAAGCAGAGGTAGATTAATAGTGCCCAAAACTATACCAGGAAAGCAAAGGAAAGCACACGGGGCATTAATCTACCACGTACCAGCATCGACAATGCAGCGTCTATTCAGTGCGTTGCCAGCTCATCTGAGGAATATATCAGGAGTAAGCGTAGATGTGTTTAAGCTCGACAAATATCTATGCTGCATCCCAGACCAGCCAAGAATGGAAGATGCAAAATATACGGGAAGATGCATTAGCAATTCTCTGGTAGACATTAGAGGTACCTCACACTGAGGGACATGGAGATACCCGTTTCATCTGTAAGGTCTGTAAGGTAAGACCCAGCTATGACCACCAGATGTTTATGTTAAGAGCGATAACTTTTCACAGAATGTGGTTAGTTTATTCTCACGACTCTTACTTGTGAGTAAAGCGTTATATCACTCACTCCAAAATGATGCTGAGTGAAAAAGCGAGGGAGAAAATCAAACAGAGAAGAGAAGCGAAGAGAGAGAGAGATTACACTTTATCACAAGGCATTCTCTTATGTCTGTATGTTTATCATTTACAAATATATTATTATTATTATTATTATTATTATTATTATTATTATTATTATTATTATTATTATTATTATTATCATTATTATTATTATTATATTAAAAATACTCATAGTAGCACGAGTCTTGTAAGTGAGAAATTAATCCACGGTTATATAACTGTGCAAATATTGTTCATAAATAAAACTACAGAGAACTTTCGAGAATCTGTACGATTCCCCCACCAGCAAAGTGAAGATCGTACTCTTCAGGATCTGCAGAAACTAAAATGATGTGATTTATAGGGCCACAAAAACATCTTAACGTCTCACAACCTACAGTATTACAGTTGCCTTAATCATGGCGTTTTGAATTACAACAGCCTTTTCTAAGCTGACATGCAGGGGTTCGAATCCCACGTGGGAAGGGAATGTGGAGTTTCTTCATAATTTTCTCGGGAGGATACATTACGAAAGAGAAGTAAAGGTATCCACAGGAGTTGGGAAACTGCGAAGTTCAGAGTTCTTCGTGGTATGATATTTATTATTATTATTATTATTATTATTATTATTATTATTATTATTATTATAAATCTACTATAAAGACAGCATTTCATTTAAATGACAACAAAGTATCTATTACAAAGGTTGACAGAGGAATTATGAAAATTCTCAGAACGGTTCAAAAGCAATAAAGAATATAATTCAGGACTAATTTTTAAAAAAATCAGCCTCAATATCAACGATTAATCTCTCCGTTTCGGTAATGAATAGGAATTCATTACAATGCTACAAAACGACTGAGCCTTTGCCAAGTTTCATTAATAAAAATGATTTATTTAAAGGAGCTAAAATGTAATTAATCTCGATAATAATGAGCGCGCCCCCACGTTCCACTGTCCACATCACCTTGAACTCGAATCATTTTTTTCATTCGACAACAAATGAATATATATTATATATATATATATATATATATATATATATATATATATATATATATATATATATATATATATGCAAGGTTGGCTCTCAAATTGAAAATTATATTTAATTGACGCTTGTATTTGACATATATTCCATTACTCCACTTGAAGCTTCCGGTCAAAGTACTCAAAGTATGGAAAGCCAAAAAGAGGTCGAGATGTCATCAAAATTGAATTTGAATTTGATATGCTGGTGGTATAGGATTTGTTCTAACCTCGGAAATCCCGTTCCCGTATTATAAATATATATGTAAATCATAGACAGATGATCAGCATTTAAAGTATGAAAGTGGCAGTGATTAATGCATGTTTTACGTTTGCTTTTGAGCTACCCTCTCTTAGGAGAAATGGCTTAATGACTGGAAAGAAAAAGAGATTATATAAATGAAAATATGTATGTATATGTATGTATGTACACACGCACACACACACACACACTATATATATATATATATATATATATATATATATATATATATATATATATATATATATATATATATACATATACATATATATATATATATTTACATATATATATATATATATAATATATATATATATATATATATATATATATATATATATATATATATAAATAGGATGGAGAAAAGCCAGCGTAGCATCATACATTTATTTTCCAATTTTTCGAGACTTTGGTTCTCATCGTCAGGGCTGTAAAATATACAATATATACAAATTAAAAAAGACTCAGTATTAATATCAATAAAAATGGAACAACATAAAAGTTAAATATAATAATTTGAAAAATGAACAAAAAATCTTTTTTTTAAATTAAAAAGTGAAGAATGCTTAATTTAGTACCTATCTCTATGGAGATAAAAAACTGAGCGACGTTCTCTGGTTTGGAAAAGAGGACGTCAACTATGCTATAAATAGAAATGTGGAAGAAGTCTGACCATTTAATGGGGGCACAAGCTGTTTGATTGTCATTGGGCGCTTGGGTGACAATGTGAAAATCCTTTTTGAAAATGATGTTTTACATTTATTACAATGTTCTCGTATGTTAGAGAATTCTTTCGTTTTCTAAGTACATCCCGTATGGTAACGACTCCGAGATGAGAATCGATTCTAACTTTGAGCAGTCTTTTGGTGGCTCCCACATATTTCCCGATCTTACATTTCGGGCAAGTAAAGCAATATACCCCCAAAGATCACATCAAAACCGGAAGTTTATCTTTGTAGGAGAACAAAGAACCCAGAGTTTTAGGATTTTTAGCTATCAACTTAAGATTCACAGCCGGAAAAGTTTTCTGAATGACTTTTTGTATTTGCACCTTAAATTCGTTGGACTGAATGAAAGGTATAGAGGCATATATTAATAATTTAGGCACGTTTGGTACAAATTGACGTGGCTGAAATTTATCATTTAAAAAGTTTTTAACATAATTAAAGAATAAGGCTAGAGGATACGAATTGTTTTTAAAAAACTGGAGTAAAAATTGGATTTCGCTATGGAAGTTATGCTAGCTGGAAGATAACGCATAAGCACGGTGTAATAGCGTGGAAATACTATTTAATTTAAATGTTAGGGAACAACTGCTATAGAAGTTAGTACCTTGACCTGTGAACGTCGTTTTTCTAAAGACGCTCGTATTAAAACCATGTTCTGTCCTAGTAATTAAAACATCTAAAAAAGCAAGTTGGTGGTCTCGTTCATGCTCAATTGAGAAATGTATATTAGGATGGAGGCCACTGATATATTCCAAGAAAGCTTCGGCTTCTTCTCGGGACCTGAATAGAGCAATAGTGTCATCCACATATCGCTTATAAAAGAGAGGGCGATATGATAAGGGACACCCATCCAGCATCTGCTCCTCGAAAGAGCACATAAAAGCGTTAGCCATAACTGGGCCATGTGGCGACCCCATCGAAACACCATCAACTTGCTTAAAAACTTTATTGTTAAGAAAAAAGTGTCCTGATATTCTACGCGGATGTTGACTTATATATGGTGAGTTTGGATGTCGCATCTCTTTTTACGAACATACCGTTGCAGGCGACGGTTGACACCATTTTAGATAAGATCTTTTACGACGAAAATATTTTATATCATGGTTTTAATAAGGATAATTTTAAGAAACTTCTAGAGATGGCAGTGCAGGACACACTTTATCCTTAACAATAGAGTTTTTAAGCAAGTTGATGGCGTTTCGATGGGGTCGCCACTTGGCCCTGTTATGGCTAACGCTTTTATGTGCTCTTTTGAGGAACGGATGCTGGATGGAACAATTTATTGCTACACAGCATATGGATGAAGAAAATAATGCCAGGTAAAAATCAGCAGACAGGAAGGATTCATCATATTACCACACCCAATACATACACATAATATATATATATATATATATATATATATATATATATATATATATATATTAAGTATATATATTATATATAGTATATATATATATAAATATATATATATATATATGTATGTGTGTGTGTGTGTGTGTATTGGATGTGGTAATATGATGAATCCTTCCTGTCTTCTGATTTTTACCTAGCATTATTTTCTTCATCCATATGCTGTGTAGCAATAAATCGGTCCATAGGCTATGTTCTTGTTTTAAAACAGCACCCCTGGCACTCTCTTTGACAGGTTAATTATCGTTCATTCAATATAGTTTGTTTACGATAGGGAGTGACAGAAAAATCAATATCCTATAGGCCAAGCTGTGACGAAGGGCTTTCGCTATTGCTTTTTCAGTATAAGGTTTAAGTGCTATTGTATTTGATGTCTCATGTACTTAGTTGCTATAAATCTTGTTTGTACAAAGAGTTGCAACATTCTGCAAGGTTCATTATGTTCATGAAAAATAAAACAGAGAGCTTCTAAGGGGGGCTTGAAATGTTCATTTATATATATATATATATATATATATATATATATATATATATATATATATATATATATATATATATATACATATATATATATATATATATATATGTATATATATATATATATATATACATATACATTATACATATATATATATATATATATATATATATATATATATATATATATATATATATATATATATATATATATATATATATATAT
>NC_087207.1:1188795-1201295 GCF_015104395.2 Macrobrachium nipponense | reverse complement strand
ACAAGTGACCCGAATGGGAACTGATGTCTCATGGCTTCCCTGACTAGGCAATTAATGCTAGCGAGATTCCATGGATGTCCTCTGTTCTTAAATAGCCAGCTCGAGAAGAGCCTTTAATAAACTCAGAGGTCTGGATAAACTAATAATAATAATAATAATAATAATAATAATAATAATAATAATAATAATAATAATAATAATAATGATAATGATAATAATAATCTGTTCATAAATAGCAAGTCCACAAATATTGTTTAAATGTCCAATTCCCTCAACCAATGTCAGTCTAAATTCCCCATGGATGTAAGTTACTTCTAAGCTATCAAGCTCTATTTATCTGAATATCTATAAAAACAAAAATATCCCTTGTATATAAAGAGAAAACACACACACACACACACACACACACACATATATATATATATATATATATATATATATATATATATATATATATATATATATATATATATATAGAGAGAGAGAGAGAGAGAGAGAGAGAGAGAGAGAGAGAGAGGTATGCATACTTTCTCTCTCTCTTTGTTTAATGTTTCCCCACCCCTCCATTTACTTTACCAATTCGATTCCCCCGCGTGAACTTAACAACGATAACCCACTTGTAGAGGAAAACTATTCCCTTCGTTGTGAGTGAATGACTATACGAAGTGAAACCAGATGTGTTTTATTATTATTATTAATATTAATATTACTTCATCTCCATCTTTGCCAGAACTTCATTAAAACTTTGCTAATTTTCCTAACAGATATTGACTCTTTGTTTATGCAACTGCAGAAGTGGAGAATGTCACTCTTATATATCTTATGCATTCGGTCACTTTACGCATTTATCGGTTAATATCTGTCCGTGACTTTCACACGGAATGGAGAGAGTTTTGTGCGAAGTTTGTGGTGGTATTCTATTGATCCTTTGTAGAGACTCTTCATCTCTCAAATGTTTGCTTATATTTCTTTATTGCTAATTTGCGTTGTGTTGTTCCTTTTATTTGTACGTCGCTATGTTTCTCTTTCTTCTATTTTCGTTTCCTCTCATTTTCCTAGAAATTTACCCAGCTCTTTAATGCTTCTTTAGCCTTGTTGAGATGATTGCCTGCATGCTTGATGATTGTAATCTAAGAATAATAATCGCAGTTACTATTTCGTGACATAATATCACTCAAAAAGGACTGGGAACTTTTAACATAATGGGAAAACACTTGCATTTGAGGCAGAACAATAGAGAAAGACTCACCGAAAAAGCTTTTTAATATGTTTGTTTACGATGTTCAACAAATTCTTTCATTCGTTAATTTACATTATTTTCTTACTAAGTTATTTATTCACTTATATATTCATTAATTAATCTATTTATTTATATTGTTTGATCGGTCCCTGTCTCTTGGAGCACCGCGTCCAATTTTTGTTTTTTACTGAAATTTTCAGTAAGTGCTTCGGGAATAGAAGATGGATGTCTATTTGCATTTTTCGAAAATGTAATGATAAGCATAGCTCGGAAAAAATCTCATTCTACTACAACTGCCACTTATAATAATAATAATAATAATAATAATAATAATAATAATAATAATAATAATAATAATGGAAATTGTACCCATAATCATAGGAACACTAGGCACGATCCCAAGATCCCTGAAAAGGAATCAGGAAAAACTAGAGGCTGAAGTAGCTCCAGGACTCGTGCAGAAGAGTGTGCTCCTAGAAACTGTGCACATAGTAAGAAAAGTAACGGACTCCTAAGGAAGCAGGATGCAACCCGGAACCCCACACTAGAAGTACCACCCAGTCGAATTGGAGGACTGTGATACACACACACACACACACACACAAAAGTAATAATGAACCAAGGAACCCCTGTGATGAGGCTATAGTATCGAGAATTAAAAGCCAGAGTGGTGTTTGGTAGGACAGGTGAGGGATACTTTATTCACAGAAAAAGCTAACGTGGCCACATTGACAGAGTCGTACAATCAGAGGATTACTGATTACCATTGCCTCAGTAGGCACAGGGTACGGGTAAAATTTTCCAGTCGGCTTATTAATAGAGAGTATGTGAAAACTAGGTTTGCTAAGGCTATCCTCAGGTGAACCTCACAAAAGAGTTCGTATTTAGAATATTATCAGTTCATTTTATGAATTGGTTGGTTATCTTACCGACACACAATATTAATACTACTAATAATTTCTGTCGACAAAATTACCGAGTTGAAAGTTTAACTTGAATGTTAGCGAACTTCAAGTAACATATTAACACCTCTACAACGACACCGATATCATCTTAAGGCTGAGAGTCAGCAAAACAATCAGCGACGTTTGAAAGAAAGAAAAAGGGCGTGCTAAATATAATCACTCAACCACAGTGACTAAAATCTTTACCCATTGATCTGCTATCCAAAATTTTATTTATTATAACTGACGAACCTATTTCACCAGTTATTTTTGGGGCAATACATAATCAGCCTCTTTTATCATTCGGTAAACTAAAGGACGGCAAAGGTTTTCCTTCAGAAGGGGGAGATCTAGCTGGCATGAAGTTAACTGTCGAAAATATATCAAAAAGTGATCATTGAAGACACCGAGTATACACCAATTCCTCTCGCTTCAAGTGTACACAATTTCAATCATTGTTTATCTATTGTGTCCCGTTTACCCCAGCTTTTTTTTTATTACATTTTCCATAGACCCTTTCTGAAGTCAATGAAATTATCAAGCTACAAGCAAAGCTTTCATTATTTCTCCAACAAATCATTTCTCGTTATTAATATATGGATCTGGCTTAATGACATGAGTCACTGAACTACAAGTGAAGGCGACTACTTATACGTTTACTAGGAAACTAACTGCCATATTTCCAATGTACATGTAACGAGGATAAAACCCATTAAAAAAGGCCAGGCGATAATAATCTAATACAAAACCAACGAAACTCTGCGCTGAGATTGTCTAATTACTGAATACAGGTGATGCTTTAAAACATAACTTAATTATGTTTTCAATTCCGAAATGGGACAATGATTTGAAGTGAAATTTAATCAAAATTAAATTTACAATATATGCAGCAAAAATAGACCAAGAAACAAGAGCTGAATATCTGAACTCTAAAATAGTTATGGCTAAGAAGCGAAACCTGTTTTTATCAAGCAACGACTGGAGTCTGAATACCACAATCCAAGTTGGTGAAAATTAAAAACGAGAGAAAGAATCAGCTTTCAACGTTGACTATGCATCCACTTCTCAAGATGAAAATGCTTCGCAAAGAAGCCAGCCTTCGTACTCTCAATACACTAAGTCTAGGACAAAAAAAAAAAAAAATCGTTCGAAGGCCCCATTCGCGTGAATGTCAAAAGAACCTAGGTTGGTAAGTCTAAATTTACTATAGATTTTAATGATTTTTTCATTAGGCACAAAGGAAAACTGAAGGACAAAAAAAAAAAAAAAAAAAAAATCGATTGAGGGCCCCATTCGAGTGAATGTCAAAAGAAATTTGGAGGAATTGTAAGAGGCAAACAACCTAGGTTGGTAAGTCTAAATTTACGATAGATTTTAATGATTTTTCCATCAGGCACAAAGGAAAACTGAAAACTGCGAAAACCTGTGCTTTCAAAAGACCTTAGGAGTCATTGTAGTAGAACAGAATGGCATGCAAAGTTCTGCCAAATATTTTGCTGCGTTAAAGAATAAAAGATCACACAAATTGGTAACTGAATAACTTACCAACGTGAACAACAAGACGGTTTGGAGCTCTCAAATTGGGCAATCTTCAAACGAGAGCGCCGTTACCCAGGGTACCCACTTCTTCATCAAACGGTGAAACCGATGTAAGTACTTTCTACAAGACACCAATATCAAATATCGAACGAATTATTCGTTGCCCGACCTTAACGTCACAGTGTTGTGTGTGTGTGTGTGTATGTGTGTGTTTTACCGAAATGAAAGTTCATTTACCAATGCCGAACGATGGAGATCTTACGCGATAGCACCACAAAGATTGACTGAACGAGACAGTTAAACTTACAAGTTGCTACTTCCCCAGTGGGTCTTGTCACTGGGCGTTCCAAGGATGACTGACAAATATAACTCCACCATCTACTACTACTATATGACATATTCATGGTCACTGTTCGAATTTATATTGGATGGCAGCTATACAATACTTACACATCTCCTGACTTTCTTTGAATTTCAGAGATTTATTTTTACACACTCATATTTATGTATGTATGTGTTGTGTGTGTGCATGTGCGTGTATGTGCGCGCGCGTGTGCACAGCTGTCAATACTACACATCTACTAACTTTTTTAAATTTCAGAGATTTGTTTATACACATATATATTTATGTATGTATGTGTGTGTGTTGGTGTCTATGCGCGCGTGTGCACAGCTGTCCACATTCTCGCTACTGTTACAATAGTAATAGTGCAACTAATACTTTTTTTTTTTCCCTGTATAATAATTCGCATGGCATGCAATTTGGACTTGGCCCCAAATATATTGCTGCATCAGTTTGAGAGTTAATACCCGTTCCTCTCATTCATATGTCAAGATCTGGAAATTAATGAGATGAAAAGCGATTTTGTCGAACAAGTGTTAACGAACACTCAAGTGCTCTTTATATGGATTATATTCGATTCTTATTCTTCCCGATTACATTTTTCTCTACCAGCAACCATATTTTTATTACAAAGGGTCAAATAGAACCGGTCCGTAGGGACATAAGGGTCATGTCAAATCGGCTTTTTTTCTCTATCTTTTTTTTTGAGCACCGGACAGCTATGTGCCGGCTGTCACTTCCAGTCTCTGCCGCTAAAGCCACTTTGAAAATAAAAGATATATATATATATATATATATATATATATATATATATATATATATATATAAACATGGAAAGTGGACGAGGCTATTTGGGAACAAAAGTTCTCTGTCGGCTTTATCCCGCAAACGTCAGACTGTTTTGGGACTTATATTTAGAATTTTTATAGACACAAACACACACACGTGAGGACGCGCACACGCTACAGTCGGTTTGTCTGTGTCGATATTTAGAAACTCCAGTTTCATTTTAAATTTTACTCAGGCAACTACAAAAGTAAAAAACATGTTTAAAGAAACACATTTTCTTATTCATTTCGTAATGGGCAGGTCTAGACCTCTCATTGCTGCAAAATATATTTTTTCAATATTTCAACTGCCGTTACGTAAGTTTTCCAAAAATAAAACCATCAGCACATTGGAAGACCGTTTAATAAATAATAAGAAAGAAAAATGCTTTGGTAATACTGCATAGACACAAAGTCCTCGCGAGAGAATAATCATTCATGAGAAAAGTAGAAACCTGAAGTGGCATCAAATGAAAGAAATTCTTTCCTGCCCAGATGCCCCGTATCCGGTCAGGAGACTTGCTTCCTAATTCTGAGAATTTACCTAGCAAAGGGTGAAGAGAATCGGATAAGATCTCCAAAGTAAAAGGTAACATACTTACGAAGCGAAATTTAGATTAGTGTATAGGAACATACTACGATTCTTCCAAGAAAAATTAAATGATCATGTAGGTCTAAACAACAGATGGATAAGCTTTTGTCAAAACGGAGGGTTAAGTGAAGTGTTAATCTATTAAATATATTCTAATGACAACGGCAAGTGTTATCAAAACAAACCTTGAAGGAGACAAAAAAAAAGGACTTCTTTGGGTATGCAGAGGTCAGCTCAGCGTAAGGTTTCAACACAAAGACAAACTGTTCGATAATTAAGAATAACAGGGAACAAATATCGAGGTTCGAAATCTTATCAGACGTCCAGTATCTATAGATCAGGATTTCGAACCAGCGACCGCCCGTCTCTTTTATGTCGCTAAAAATTGCGGTCGTATATTTCCCTCTATTTCTCGTCTTCATCGTTCTTCCCTTCAACATTTTATCACCTCCCTCGACCCTTACGTCAGGCAGTCAAGAAACCCTGATTGGAATCGAGATAAGAAACAAGCAAAAAAAAAAAAAAAAAAATGAAAAAAAAAAAAAAATGGAAAAAGTTTCTTCCGCACAATCAAGTTTTCTGTACAGCGTATAATCAAAGCCACCGAAAACAGATCTATCTTTTGGTGATCTCGGTAATGCTGTGGCGGCCTGTGTTGTTGCGTTGCCAGATGCTCGACCGTGGCTAACTTTAACCTAGCATAAAACTAACATTACTGAGGTTAGAGGCTGCAATTTGGTGTTTGATGATTGGAGGGTGGATGATCAACAGACCAATTTGCAGCACTCTAGCCTCTGTAGTTTTTAGACCTGCGGGCGAACAGAAAAAGTACGGAAGGACAGACAAAGCCATGTCAATTTTTTTAAATTTTTTTTTTACAGAAACCTCTAAAAAGAGGTGGGGGCGAAGAGCTTTTTAGGAAAGACGCTGGAGATCATAGAAATTCATGTAATCTTTAAAGGGCTGTTAAGTCTTCAAGTACTTCTCTGGTCACTAGGACGTAAAGGTTGCTGGAATGACTATATCTAAATGGTGTTTAAACGCTCAAATATACTGATACACATCACATATACATACACATTTCACCCGACCTGACAGACATACTCAAATGTGAATTTATAACACCATTACCTAACAATAGTAATTTTCTAGTTCAATATTTATCAAGCTTACCTTACAAAGTTCTTGTATGGATACACAAACACGCACAATTATATATATATATATATATATATATATATATATATATATATATATAATATATATATATATATATAGTTTGCCTCAGTAAAGGGTCCGAACAGGACCGAAAGTACTTGGCTATCTCGCTTTTTCATTTTTTCCTTCGTGGCAAAAAACTTTTATATATATATATATATATATATATATATATATATATATATATTATATATGTATGTATGTGTGTATATATATGTATATATATATATATATATATATATATATATATATATATATATATAATATATATATATATATATATATATATATATATATATATATATATATATATATATATATATATATATATATATATACTATATATATATATATATTATATATATATATATATACATATATTTTAAACACACATGCCTATAAATATATATATTATATTGTTTCCAAAGATCACCGAGGCCTTAGGACAACTAAAACATTTCCGAAACTTTCAACAGGTGTCTGCTGTCTCCCGGAGTGGCATTTTGATCGACCCATAAAATTATCTTTTGATTTATGGGGAAGAAGCAGCCATGAAACGATGG
The DNA here is from genome assembly GCF_015104395.2 of Macrobrachium nipponense. NCBI lineage: Eukaryota > Metazoa > Arthropoda > Malacostraca > Decapoda > Palaemonidae > Macrobrachium > Macrobrachium nipponense. The sequence continues at coordinate 1,194,029 of NC_087207.1, read as the reverse complement.
CCCCATGAATTCCAGCCGACGGTTATCTACTCTTGACGCGGAGACGAGAAATTCTGTATTTCGTAAAGAAATATATGACGAAAACCCCTGTGTCCTTATCCGTTGCATGTGTGTTAGTATTAAAAGCAATAAGGTAATAAGGAACATATTCCAAAGGTCGATCATTAAGGAAGGCGACAGAATTCACTCGGGATAAATATTTCATGGAAACGCAAAATAAAGAGATAAAATGAGCTCAGTTTCCAGACAATCGACGGACCATCTTATCTGGAAAAGAGAGATCATGGAAGAGAATGAATTCGTGAATGGTCCAGAATGCCATAGCGTGAATGAAATGAAATATAGAGTTTAAGCCAAAGGCTAAGCACTGGGACCTTTGAGGCCATTCGGTGCTGGAAAGGAAATTGAGAGAGGTTGGACAGTAAGATGGAAGAAAGAGAATATGCACGGAGGTACAGTTAAAGGAATGAAATTAGTTGCAGTTAGGGTCCGAAGGGACGCTGCAAAGAACCTTAAGTAATGCCTAGATTGCACCGAATGAGGTGCACTGACGGCGCTACCCCCCCTTACGGGGGTGTCTCTCCTGGAAGAAAGGCTGCTGTCGGGGTCAGTAAATATTTCATTTTGATAGGACCATAATTTCACGTCTTTTTATTAGATACTATTGAATTACCCAGTGTAATCCTTTAGTATTTATCTTCATTAAGTAATGTAATTTTATCTCATGAGATTATATTTAGAATAAATAATGAAAGGGCGTTGTTAAGTTTAACAATGCCATTTAATTGAAAAGGGGAATGGAACAGTTTCCCGAAAGCTTTCTGTACAGATTTATCTTTCAATAAATAAGTAAATAAATAGATAAATAAATAAATAAATAAATAAATAAATACATAAATAAATAAATAAATAAATAAATAAATAAATAAATAAATAAATAAATAAATAAATAAATAACTGTGGATCTGTTTCTCCAATGCCATTATTAGAGAAGACCCAAAAAGAGATACTGGTTAAAACTGACCGATAGTACAGCAGACGTGAAAATTAGCAATAACTTCAGTGTCGATGAATAGGCATTTAACATTCGAAACTATATCTAGCTGTCACTTCCTGCCTTTTTTGACTTGTTCTGAAATAGCAGTAATTCATAATAGGATTCAGTCAAATTTCAGATAAACTCCATAGTTTAGAGATAGTTATCTGGAATGTTCAACCTTTAAATAATGAAAGATTTTTTATGTTTTAACAGCAGCTTAGGAGATATAAGAAGTTACCTGATCGTTTATTTTTTATTTTTTGCAATATTTTCTTAGCAATGTAATACAATATAGAGAGGCAAGTGACGTTCACTTATTTATTATTTGTACGGTCTATATAACTTTTATGTTTGTAATAGTTCATGTAAATAGTTTATGAATGGAAATGTTTAAATGTTCTCATGAGTTTGAACACCGAGAAAATCATCAGTGAATAGAATGGTTAATGAAGGGGAAACCAGATACCCATTTAGCACATTCGTTTCGGTCAGGGGGTCCTGGTTTCGGTAAACCATCGCCCGATTTCGTCAATGAGCTCACTGATAAGCCATCAATAGTTTCCGAACTACTCTCATCTTTTCCGAGACGGACTGAAAGGGCCAATTAAAAGTTCTGCCGTTTGGGAGTCATTCTGGTCACGAATCAGTATTGGAAGGTCAACCAATAGTCGCAACGTCCAGGTAATGGAAGCGAGGAAGTCCAGTGAATGTGAAAACCAATGAATGTGAAAACCAATGACTATACATGATAACGAATCCTATTTTCGCGTCAAGATCCTAATCAGTGCTGGGAATGGAATCTGAAATCAAGTTGTATTATAGAAATATTTCTTTTTATTTTTGCACAGGGAAAATTAAGAAAATTTTCTGCAACCTCATCGCTTTGCTTAAGATGAGCAGAGGAAAATGTTGGAACAAGCGGCAAATATTAAATAAATAGTGACTTTTTAAAATGAAAATTTTTGCATTCAGATAAAATTCTCAAGAAGTGAAGGGAAATGCATTTCACAGACTTTCTTTCCTAATCTCACTTTATCATTTTTATAAATTATACTCAAACAATATATCTTTTTATTTTTTCCATTCTCTCTCTCTCTCTCTCTTTCTCCCTCAATCTCTCTCTTTCTCTCGCAACAGTGTGGAAGAGTTCGAAAGAAAGTTAGACAAAATCATTAGGACACTGTGAATGCTCAGTAAAACCTGCTCCTACAGATACCTAAATGAGCACACGATGTCTCCTCGGATGGACTAACAAGTCTTTGAGGCCTCTTAATCCTTGTAACTCCATCCCCCCCTCTCTCTCTCTTTCTCTGCCTCAATCTCTCTCCCCTCTATCTCTCTCTTCTTTTTCTCTCCCTCAATCTGTCTGTCTGTCTGTCTTTCTCTCTCTATCTCTCCCCACCACACACCACCCCCGTCTCTCTCTCTCTCTCTCTCTATGACATCCGTCTTCACAAGACCAAACACGTTCTGTTTACCATCTTCTTCTTCTTCGTCGTCGTCGTCGCGATTTGTGATCAGAAGCTGGACGCGGAATCAAGGCTCATTTCTCTCTCCTGTCGCTGATTCCCACTTCGTGTTTGCTCTTCTCTCGAGCTGAAAGCTTCGTCTGCTTTTACCGGTGGATAGTTTGCCATTGCGAGAAGCGGTATCACAGCACAATTTCAGTTTCCTGAAAAGAAAACTATTGTCCTGGCTTTGTCTGTCCGCCCTCAGATCTTTAACACTACTGAGGCTAGAGGGTTGCAAATTGGGATGTTAATCGTCCATCCTCCAATCATGAAATATCCAAAATTGCAGACCTCTAGCTTCAGTAGTTTTTACTTTATTTAAAGTTAAAATTAACCTTCATCGTGCGTTTGACAACGTGGTTAAAAATTCATGGGCCACGGCTCATACAACATTATCCCGAGATCACCGATAGATACATATATTTTTGGTGACCTTGATTGTACTATGTACAGAAAATTCGGTTGTGCCGAGGAAACATCATCGCATTTTTACCTGTTTTTTCGTGTATAAATTTATCTTTGAATAGAATTTTATCCATATTTCCTTTCCCTGTGTCTATGAATGTTGTTGTTGCTCCGCCAGATAAAAAAAGTAATCAAACAATCAATAGTGTATTCACTACTGTAAGATTTTTTTTCCGTAAATATAAAACGGGGCGGAATGACACAAATCTTTTATTTCAAGAAAATTGCAATTCATAGCATTCTTCTTGAAGGCAAATTTTATAAGTAAACTGTATAACACCCACAGTAATATCTGGTTAAAAGGGACAGTCTCCAAAGTAACACCTGGATAAAAGGACAGACAGCACAATAATACTTGGTTAAGGGTTGTTTATCATACCTCATTTCATGCACTCGAGACCATACAAATATACATATTACTAACAATACATGCATAAAAGGGACAGTGACTGAATAAAAGGGACAATCACCACAGTAATACTTAAATAACAGGGACGGTCATTACAGTAATACCTGAATAAAAGGGACTGTCATCACAGTAATACCTGTCAGCTAGTATATGATCTATATATATATATATATATATAGATATATATATATATATATATATAATCTATATGTGTGTGTGTGTGTGTGTGTGTGTGTGTGTGTGTGTGTGTGCGTGTGTGTGTGTGTGTGAAAAACACTTGTTTATTTATTACTATCATTCAACGCTCTCCCGAAAAAGAAAATGAAAGGGACGAGGACGAAGAGTAGTATGAAGAAATTTCCTGATTGTTTCGAACATCCGAAAAAGAAGACCCAATTGTTGCCTGATTTCCCGACTGTTTAATTTCGCGAGAGGGAAAATCAAACAAAGGAATTCCAGAGAAAAGCGCCAATTCAACCTCCATAAAATAAGAGCGAATCATGCAATTGTTTTCCATTGAACGTCAGCGTTATTGTAGCGTGCCACTAAAATTTTTTTTCTTTAAATAGAAGGTTGGAGAGGAAGTTTTGGCTTGCCAAGAACCAACACATAAAATCATTTAATTCTCTTTCCTTCAAAGTAGTCTCTAACATGGCCAATCACTGGTCTCCTATAAAATTAAAATGCATTGTAATACTAATCATTAGTATTTTAATTTTTAGGTGGAATACGATTGGCAATTTTGACTCATTTACCATTGGTTATACAAACGATTATACATTTTCATCCTCTCGGACAACGAACTATTTTCATTTTCCTTAGAATCTGATCAAAGCAAATTTTCGCATACAGAACTGATATGCATCGATTTTTCATGACATAATTGTAAGCTTTCTTACGAATTGTACTCTTCCTGACTATTTACCAGTTAGTCAGTCAATCTATTTATCTATATCTATTCTACGTCTGCAACCTCCATTCTCATCTTTCCTTATATTGTCTCTTTTCTCTTTTGGAATTGCGTTGAATAACAATATTGAATAAGTACTTTTCATATATATATATATATATATATATAATATATATATATATATATATATATATATATATATATATATATTATCATATATGTGTGTGTGTGTGTTAAAGGTGCTGAAGACAAGAAAGTAGGAGAAATTAATTTTGGATAAATCTTAAAAAGAAGAAAAGACAATAGTAAACATCTGAGCCTATACGGGAACCCTTTTCCAATCAAGCGAATGGAGAGAGAGAGAATGAGAGAGAGAGAGAGAGAGAGAGAGAGAGAGAGAGAGAGAGAACCTGCCCCGGTGACCACATCAGCTGGATCTTTTAGTAAGCGGAGTTCTTTTTTTTTTTTTGATGATGATAGCTTATGCGTTTTTTATTATCAGTAATTTTCTTTCCTTGTTTAATTATTGTTTTTCATATACCCTTCATTTCGAAGATTCGTTTTCTCAATGCACTGTGGCGATTAAGAAATAATTGCAATGAGTGTTTGTGCCTTTTTATGCATTCTCAGTTTGTTTGTTTTTATTACTGTTTGTTTCTAAGAAAACCCCATTCCTCTCTGTCCGCAGCTACAGAAGCCAACCGGTTCTTTGGATTCACTCATTGATGATTTATTCCTATTAAATGATTATAGCTTTGAACTAGAACTTATATTTCAGTATTTCCTGCTTAACGTTTTTTTAGGCAACGAATGAACAACTAATCTTTCGTAAAATAATTTACCTCGTTTGGTGGAAAATGTTAAAACGGAATCTCCTTTAAAATCTGTTGCTGAAATTCC
>NC_087207.1:1172098-1188295 GCF_015104395.2 Macrobrachium nipponense | reverse complement strand
AAGAGGACAATTATTGATTGGGAACAATTGGCCACATTGATGAAAACACCTGCAGCCCACAGCTGGCTGTCCAGTATGCTTCAGAAGCTCTCTTGGCCAAATGGTCAACTCTTTGGCCAAAACTGTTTACCAATGTGACAGTTGTTGGTGGGAACAATTCCTAATGAAACACCTGCAACCAAGAGCGAGCTGGCCGGCATGCTTCTGAATAAGCACTCTTGACCAACTGGTCAATGCTTGGACCTTGGGCCAGAGGTACTTTACTACGAGAACAATTGTTGGTGGGAACAGTTGCCCCCTTTATGAAACTCCTGCAGCCAGCTTTTCCTGCAGGAGTTTCATAAAGGGGGCAACTGTTCCCACCAACAATTGTCCTCTTAGTAAAGTACCTCTGGCCCAAGGCCCAAGCATTGACCAGTTGGTCAAGAGTGCTTATTCAGAAGTATGCTGGCCAGCTCGCTCTTGGTTGCAGGTGTTTCATCAAGGGGCAATTGTTTCCACCAACAACTGTCACCTTGGTAAACCATCTCTGGCCCAAGAGTTGACCATTTGGCCAAAAGAGCTTCCGAAGCATAATGGCCAGCCAGCTGTGGGCTGCAGGTGTTTCATCAAGGGGCAATTGTTCCCACCAATAACTGTCACCTTGGTATACCATCTCTGGCCCAAGAGTTGACCATTTGGCCAAGAGAGCTTCCGAAGCATAATGGGCAGCCAGCTGTGGCCTGCAGGTGTTTCATCAAGAATTGTCCTCTTGGTAAAGTACTTTTGGCTCAAGAGTTGACTACTTGGCCAAGAGTGCTTCAGAAGAATCATGCTGACCAGCCAGCTCTTGGCTGCAGGAGTTTCATCGAGGGGCAATTGTTCCCACCAACAATAATTTTCCCCTTGGTAAAGCATCTCTGGCCCAAGTGTTGACTATTTGTCCAGCTCTTTGCTACGGGTGTTTCATTAAGGCAGGCAACTGTTCTCACCAAGCATTGCTCTTTGGTAAAGCACCTATGACCCAAGCATTGACCATTTGGCCAAAAGTGCTTTTGAAGAAGCATGCTGGCCAGCCAGCACTTTGCTAGCGTGTTTCATTAAGGGGCCAACTGTTCCCACCAATAATTGTCTCATTGGTAAAGCATCTCTGGCCCAAGTTGACCATTTGGCCAAGAGAGCTCCTGAAAAAAGCATTCTGGCCCGCCAGCTCTTTGCTAGGGGTGTTTCATTCAGGGGCCAATTTTTCCCAACAGAATGGAAGGTATCGAAACCGATGTTTTTTCGGTTGATGAAATTTCTCTCTCTCTCTCTCTCTCTCTCTCTCTCTCTCTCTCTCTCTCTCTCTCTCTCTATATCTCGTTTTTAAATTAATATTATAAAAAAACTATAGCGCAATATTATCTAGCCCAGTTCTACTACAGCTCTTCCTCTCTCTCTCTCCTATAGCTTTTCGATATAATGTGTGTGCGCCCGAGAGAGAGAGAGAGAGAGAGAGAGAGAGAGAGAGCTGTAGTAGAAATGGGCTAGAAAACATTACACTATAATTTTCTGAAACTACTACTTTAAAAACGGAGTATAATCTTTTTCTGTCATCATGCCATGTTTCGAGTATTAGAGGAAAGCTGAAATGGCGTATGATCAGTCTGAAATGTGTGTTTTTAAAAAACGTGGCTGAAGGATTTCTTGCAGGTTTAAAGTAGTAATATAGAAATGAAGGGATGATTTACCAAAATATTAATAAGGATCAAGTCTTTGGTGATAATAAAGAGAATAATTCTCTCTCTCTCTCTCTCTCTCTCTCTCTCTCTCTCTCTCTCTCTCTCAGGGTGGCTTCAGCAAAAAACCAAGCCAATGGTCAGGACGCTTGGTTTTCCCGTGAGAATTGAAACGTTCCCATTTGATGTAATAGCCACAAAAGACCTCTCCATCCCACAAAAAGACCTTCACTCTTCACTCCACAAAAGACCTCTCTTCACTCCAAAAAAAGACCTCTCTTCACTCCAAAAAAGACCTCACTTCACTCCACAAAAGACCTCTTTTCACTCCACAAAAGACCTCTTCACTCCCCAAAAGACCTTTCTTCACTCCCCAAAAGACCTCTATTCACTCCACAAAAGACCTCTTCACTCCACAAAAGACCTCTCTTCACTCCACAAAAGACCTCTCTTCACTCCACAAAAGACCTCTTCACTCCACAAAAGACCTCTCTTCACTCCACAATAGACCTCTATTCACTCCACAAAAGACCTCTTCACTCCACAAAAGACCTCTTCACTCCACAAAAGACCTCTCTTCACTCCACAATAGACCTCTATTCACTCCACAAAAGACCTCTTCACTCCACAAAAGACCTCTCTTCACTCCACAATAGACCTCTATTCACTCCACAAAAGACCTCTTCACTCCTCAATCGATTTCTTCACACTTTTGGGATGCAGATAGTGAGGTCTTTGGGGCCCAATTATTATTCATTATTATTATTATTATTATTATTATTATTATTATTATTAAGATGAACCCTATTCATATGGAAGTAGCCCACCACAGGGCCATTAACTCGAAAGACAAGTGTTCCAAAAAATATTATGGTGTTCATTTGAAAAAAAGTATCAGAAGGTATTGGGAAACACACCAACAGATAAGATCAGTCATTAGAAACACCGTTGAAAAAAAATGCGCTACATCGTCTTCACCCGTTCGTGATCTTACAATACACACACACACACACACACACACACACACACACACACACACATATATATATATATATATATATATATATATATATATATGTGTGTGTGTGTGTGTGTGTGTGTGTGTGTGTGTGTATTACCGCATGCAAATAAGGAGCTTACAGGTAGAAATTAAGTAATGAAATCGTATGTAAGCAAGAAAAACGGCAAGGATTCTGAACAGACGAAACTGGGACGAAAGATAAAGCTGGTAAAGTTGGACAGCTTAATGGGAAGGAAGCGAAAGGAGTGGATGAATTATAAAGGCAAAGGACAGATGACAAATTTTAGAAGCGTAAAAAAAAAAAAAAATAAAAGACAATACAGCGGGAGGTTGGAGGTCATGCTTAAAAAGGACGTTTGCCATTCCTATAGTAGATTCACATCAACCGTGCATCTGATGTTTAGGCCAGTCCCTTACGATGCTCCTGATTGGCTGTTGATAAGCCAGTCAGAGGGCTGGGAACTCTGTCTCTCTCTCGAGAGAGTTCACATAGGCAGGATGTATGTTCCACCTCCTGAGGCATACGTCTTTCAAAAGTATCCCTCAGGAGAGGTGGAACATACATCATACCTATGTGAACTCTCTCGAGAGAGACTGAGAGTTTCCAGCCCTGTGACTAGCTTATCAACAGCCAATCAGGAGCGTCGTAAGGGACTGGCCTAGACATCCAATGCACGGTTGATGTAAATCTACTATGGTATTGTTTAAAAAGAATGTCTTTCGTAAAGATAAAAGGTTCATTGTAGACTTTTTAACATTCAACTGATGATGAGAAACTGCGTCACTTAATTTAGAATTGCGCTGAAAGATGAGCATCATCTTTCTGATGATTTTCATTATTTTCCTGAAAGCATAAATTATCTTCAGTGGTGCTGAACAGATCCATCACGAGGACACCATTATTATTCTCCCGCCCAATGAAGCAGCATCACAGACGTAGTACTAATGGCGGTACAGTTGTTCGCCTCTATCAGTTGTACGCGAAGTTATTTCACTCGATATTCCCTGTTTATTTGGTATCTCCCGAGGAGTAATTTATCCCCACAATCGCCACCTTTTTTTCATGGCTTCCGAATCTCGTCTCAAATTCCGCCATTAATTTTTTTTTTTTTTTTTTACTCTTTCTTCAAATGACTACTTGATTCTGATGTTCTTCATCAATAATTGTAGTCACATTTAGGGCTCGTGAGTTTTTAACAAGAATTCACATTAAATTTGGGGAGATTAAAAATTTAAAAACCAGAAAAATTTCAAAAACTTACTGGCTCAGGAGCTACACAGCCCATCGACACCTATACCGCTGGAGTTGAACCTCGCCTGAGAGTAACTTGATCGTAACTTAAATCACAGTCGCCAGCTGTATTGCATATTTTCGCTTCTCGGGGAGTCAGCCTTCAAACTTCTTTGTTGTTATTATTTTAGTTGGTCTTGTTGGGGGATAGGAAAGGTCTATGGAAAAGCCTAAAAAGGTCCGAAAAAGGTGCCTGGCTTTGAGTTAAAGATACCGGAATTTTAGGATAGGATACTTATAATTTATTCATTTGAATGAAAATATAGACAAATAAATAACGTTCATATTAAACAGTACAGAACAATTAGTTCTAATAAAATACAGCGTATTTATTTTAATTTTCATTAGTGAAACAATGCTCTATTTGACTGTAGACTTTAACACGTATTAATTTCCATTAAGTTAGGAATATCATAATGTTTACAATATATGCATGAGGGGAAAATCTTGTACTAGTCCCGAGTAAGCTGGAGGTCGAATCACGCCTTGTTTCTGTCTCTTCCTCCAAAATTGTAGCCCACGGATAAATCTCAATATCTGAGAACATGTACTAGATATGAATAAAGGGAGTTGGCTTCGAACACTGTATAATTTCAGTCCTCATATCTACACGACACATTCTGGAATAAGAACAGGAATAAAAAACGTAGTCCAAAGGCCAAGAGCTGGGACCTGTGAGGTCATTCATGGCTGAAAAGTTCTCCTAAGAGAGGTTTCAACCCCCATGCAAAACCCTTCTGTGTTATAGCACCTATACTTCCGCGTACAGGTTGCATGACGCGGAAGGGTTGAAACCTTTATTGTCTGCGCACATTAGACACTTTAAACCCTGACGCATAATTTGTGATATATTACACCTTTCATATTTATCATATTTGAGTTTAGATAGGGCTGTTACGCAGACCTCTCACGATAGCTCCTTTTTTATTATTATTATTATTAATGTGTTCGTTTTATTTTATGTATTCTTTACTAACTTTTGAAGACTTTAGGCTTCAGTATTGCCAAACCGAGATGTGATACCTCTACCTTTGTAAATGATGCTTCTGTTATTTCCTGATATATATATATATATATATAATATTATATATATATATATATATATATATATATGTTTGTTTGTTTAAAATAATTCTAATTAACGCTTTTCTGACTTATATACCATAGCCAATTTTCGAAGAGAAAGCTTTCGTATCTCATACGTATACCTCGCCCACCCTAAATAAAGAAAAAATAAATAAATAAGCCATGCAGAGTGAGAAACAATACTTTTGTCAGACAAGTGGCAAAAGAGAGAGAGAGAGAGAGAGAGAGAGAGAGAGAAGCGCCCCTCGCGCACCCATCACCCGGCGATAAATAAAGTGCCTTACGCGAAGCGCATCAACACCATTAGTCATGACAGCTTAGACGCGTGTTTTGAACGGTTGACGAATTCGCCGTATACTTTCATTTCATTCGCTCGCGGACGACGAGGCTCATCACGCTATAGGGCGACTGCCTCGTTGCGCAACGCAAATTGCCCCTTTACCGGTTTAAGAACGACTTTTCTTACGCATTCCGAATTCGCACATCTGTTGTGGAATAGAATGGAATGTAATGCTCAGGCCAAAGGCCAAGCGCTGGGACCCGTGAGGCCATTCAGTGCTGAAAGGGAAATTGACAGTAAAAGGTTTGAAAATTGTAACAGGGAGGAAAATCTCAAAGCAGTTGCACTATGAAACAAGCGTTAGGAGAGGGTGGAAAGTAACATTAAAGAAAGCAACTATAAACCGAGGTACAGTAAAAGGAACGAAAGGAGTTGACGCTAGGAGCCGAAGGGACGCTGCAGAGAACAGTAAGTAATGCCTACAGTGCACCACGTGAGGTGCACTAACGGGACTAACACCCCACCCCCCTAAGGAGTGTATCTGTTGTGATACGCCAGTCAGCGAACTCCATATTTATAACTCTTGCATAACCTAAATAGACTCATCTCTTTCTCGCTACATTTTTTTTAACGATTCCCTATTTCATTTTTACGGAATATATTGACCGCAAATTTGTTGGGATAGGTCGCTAAATCCCCTCTCTCTCTCTCTCTTCTCTCTCTCTCTCTCTCCTCTCTCTCTCTCTCTCTCCTCCTCCTCCTCTCCTTCTTTTTTTTTCTCTCGAATCTAAAACAAGCATTCATAAGCCATTTTCCAAATCACAAGGTAAGTAAGCTGCAGTTTTACATTACCCGTATTTATTGAAGATTTTGTCTTCATATAAAAACGAAAGTTTTGGACGTATCTTAAAGACGCTGTCTTCAAGATGATCTTTAAACTCACCGGAGGAATTTCGTGACAACCCGATGCATAGAATTTTTAGAACACTCTACCTACACTTTTAAAGAACTAAGGGCAGCTCACCTAACCTGACCTAACCTAACCTATCCTCAAAGTCATTATGTTTCTGGCTTTATGAAGTTTAGTTACACGAATGGAATTCAACTTGGAATTTAGGCCAAAGGCCAACAAGCACTGGGACTATGAGACCATTCATCGCTGAAACGGAAATTGACAGCAAAAGGTTTTTAAGGCGTAACAGGAGGAAAACCTCAAAGCAGTTGCACTATGAAACAATTGTTAGGAGAGAATGGAAAGTAACTTGGCAGAAAGAAATATGAATGGAGGTAGAGTAAAACGAATGATGAAAGGAGTTGTAGTTATATAATGCTTACAGTGCACCTTACTGACGGCACTATAGTCACATGAATTGGTGTAGGTAACACAGTCCACTGACCGGTAATACTCTATGGCTTTCAAAACATCAGCACTTGAAATTTAAGAATGTTTATTACTGCTGCTAACGTAAATTGCATAACGTAATCAACATTAGAATGTCCTAAATATAACCAATGATCTCTCATTACTAATCCAAGTTTTGTGCTAATTTCGAATCGAGAGGAAGCTTGTAGTAATCTGAACTGACCTTACCTATACAACGGACGCCCAGAATAAAGAATGTCCTTTGATAGACTGACTTCTGTCATAGTATCGCTCTGAGATTTAACAACTTTTAAACAAACTCAGTTATGATTGAATTTCATCTACATCTGCTATGCTATTTTTTTGGCTTGCGTAATGCAGAAATATCGTCGAGTAGTTGAAATAATTTTTGGCTTCACAATTTACACTCAACCAGGATTCGGATGGCTTTCAGTTTTTAGTCAATGATTTTTTTTTTTTTTCAATTCGATATCTAATTTTAGGCCTTATCTCAACTATTATGTCTAAATGACATTAGGTGTCTTTCAGTATCAAATGAGCTAATATCAACTATTAGGCCTTTTGAACCTTTTATACTATTAATCAGATGTAAAAGGCTTCCATCATATTTTTACTAAGCACTAGTCTTCTTTTCACATTAAGTCATCTTTTCCACAACGGTTTTTACCCTAGTTCCAATTTTATAAGAATATATATATATATATATATAGATATATATATATATATATATATATATATATATATATACACGTACATGCATACATACATACATATATCTGTATAAGTGATTCTCGACTCAATATCAGCTCCAATTGGGGTTTTTGAAAAGATCTATTATAAAAATAAAAAACCACACCGAACGATAGAAAATAAAAAAAAAAGCTTTCTAATCACTCTCTCTCCTTCGGGAAACGTTAAAAAAAAATTTCCCAACCACAAAAATGCCAGAAACCTTTTCACTGCTTGTAAAACGAAGAAAGTTGTTTGTTGCAAGCAACGTCGGCGTGTCCAGTGGCGTTATTTCTTGATATCGAATTTGGCACAGGTGGGTGGGTCTCTTTCATGGTGTGTCATGGTGCTAAGCAGATACTTAATATATATATATATATATATATATATATATATATATATATATATATATATATATATATATATTTATATTATATATATGTATATATAGAATATACTACTATATTCAATAATTTTTAATAATTTTTATTAAAAGCTACTGTTCTATCTTCAGCAATGGATTTCTTGCAAGCTCACTGTTCAATCTAAAATCACGTGATAACAACCAATAACAGTTACAAATATCTGTGCGTCATTATATCCATTTGTGATATACGTGAGCTGCTGAATTAATTTGTAAAATATAGAATTATTTTCTTCTGTTTCCAGAGATTCAAGATAGGACCAAATAAGAATTGAATCGATAGAGTTCAGTCTCTTTTATGAATAGGTTTCCTTTCAGTCGATCACACTGAGACAGGGAAACCCTCAGGCCCTCTGGAGATCAAAACTGAGAGGAAAAAAAACGAAAAGACAAGTGACATAAAAAGAAAGGTTCTTGACTCAAAAGGTAAAATATAAACAAAATTTAAAAGAAATAAACAATAAAATAAGAAAGTCGTCTAATCGTACACCAGATAAAAAAAATTGAGAAAATAAATAAAGCAAGAATTGTAAAGATCGATCCATCGAAATGAAAACTTATGAGAAATTTTACCAAAAATATATTATTTTTAGTTCCCCGAAACTGTGTTGAAATCAGAATTAATTTTTGGAGATTTTTCTTCCCGGTTGTAATTAATTCCCTATGTGGAACCTCATCCTCTGCCATGACCTGTAATTGGAGGGAGCGAGACAGGGAATGAATGCCGTTTGATCAAAAGTTTCATTAAAAGTTTAATTGAATCAATTTTATGCATAATTATTGCTAGAGATTGTTATCTCAGACTACGGGTAGGTTCAATTTACTATTTTTCAGTTTACAATTTTTGTCGTAAAACGTCCGCTAAAAACAAACAAACAAAAAGATAAAAACAAAATCTTCAACATCCATTTACTTTACTAATCAAATAACAGATTCAAATACGGTGCAGCAGAAGAAATTTCACAGCACTGATAACCTTTCAGTAACTCGCGATAGGATGGTTTGGAGCTGATGGCACGGCTGGTTCTGCTGGTAATCACATCTACTGCATCTGGAGTTCTTCGACTTTTGGCGAGAATGATTAAATTAAAGTCATGGAGAGGCAAGATGGAAGGAAGAACGCCTCAGTGGCGTGATCGGTACGGTCTTGGCCTGCTACCTCATTGGCCGCGAATTCGATTCTCGACAATTCCATTGAGGGGTCAGAGACGTGTATTTCTGGTAATGGAAGTTCACTCTCGACGTGGTTCGGAAGTCCCGTCAAGCCGTTGGTCCCGTTGCTGAATAACTACTTGTTCCATGCAACGTAAAAACACCATACAAACTAAAAGAGGGAAGGAAAGCCCTCGAAAGTATGATAAGAAGCAACATTTTCCCAAGGCATATTTATAACACCCAATTGCATTGATACGCGAATCATAAATATGTGCTTATATCCTGATTTTAGGATTATGTTTTCGGAATTTGATTCCAGCTCTAGTGACTCGAAAGTAGATAAGAAAATTAACATTGCACGAATGTCATACAGTTCATTCAATTTTCACACTTTCCGAGATGAGTCTAAATGATAATGGATCCCATGCAGCTCTCTGGCCCCCGAAACGTCCATAAGTTTCGAATAAAAGAAGGTCTCTGTGTCCAGGTAATGTTCTCTTTCAAGAACTCCTATGACATTCTCCTACAAAGACCTTTGAGGAGACAAAGAGACGGGCACATTGCCTGTGCATTATTCAGATATCACTGCTCTTCTTCCATTTCTTGGATTCCTTCATTTCATCGTTTCGTGAATTGGTCCCTACTTCACATTACCGTGATCACTCGCTTATCATTTTATTATGTTTTGTTCCTCGTATTGTTACGGGAGCAGAAGAAAGGAAGAACGTGACAATTCTGAAATTTGATTTCTCTCTCTCTCTCTCTCTCTCTCTCTCTCTCTCTCTCTCTCTCTCTCATATCTATTTTATATCAAAATAACATTCGTTATTAACTATGAAAATGCGGTTATGTACATATTGGCAATCATATAAGCAATGGGCCAGGTATTGAATTTTAGATATACGATACACGAAACTTTCATTTTAACTTTCCCTACCTATTTTTCCTCAGTCTTCGCTACACACACGCGCGCGCGCACAGACATTATAACTGCGTTTAAAAAGCAAACAAATTCTGGTTTGGACGCTTTCAATCAAAGGTACTTATCTTATCAATTGTTTGCATTTCATTTATGCGCTGTCATGAGAAGAATAAACTTCTGAAGAGAATTTCATTCAGAAATTCTTTGCAAAGGATCCAGATAAACTTTAAAAAAAAAAAAGATATTTCCTCTTCTTCCAGTTTACATGGATTTAAGATTATTTTTCAATACAAGTCACAAATGAGGAAAAATTGCTAGTCACATGAAATTTCTTATAATTGGTGGTTGCATTGTCACGCTGGAAATAATATAGAAATACGTATGCACACTGAGCGCTATAATGCAATAGACCATATTTATGTAACATTTATGTTACATAAATATGGTCTATTGTATTATATTATTATGGTCTATTGTATTATTACTATGGTCTATGGTTTATGTAACATTTGTCGGTATGAAATATGCTCTGCATTCTCTGCCCCCAAATCCCGCGCGAGGCAGTTTTCATTTCCAGCGAATTAACCCGCGATGTTTTCCATGCATAATTAACTGGAAGAGTCAGCGCTGGATGAGAACACCAAGTATTTCTGTGTACAATAATTTGGGATTCATGGTTTAAACGCTGTGTTAGTGTCGTCTGTACATGAAAAGAAAAGGCCTGACAAAATGCTAATTAAGAATTTATTTGAATGCTTCTTTGGACATTTCACTAAGATAAAAATATAAACAGGTTATTTTGATAAAGATTTTTAGGAATTTCAGCAACAGATTTTAAAGAAGATTCCATTTTAACCCTTGCCACCAAACGAGGTAAATCACTTTACGTAAGAATAATTGTTCATTCGTTGCCTGAAAAAAACGTTAAGCAGTAAATACTAAATAAAATAAAGTTCTAGTTCAAAGCTATAATCATTCAATGGAAACAAAATATCATCAATGGGTGACTCCACGAACCGGGTTGGCTTCTGAAGCTGCGGACGATGCCAAGGTGAGGGTTTGGGGTTTGTTCAAGCAAGCTTTTAGAATTATCTTCAGTCATTTTCAGGAAATAAAACGAAAAGGGAGAGAGAGAGACAGGAATGGGGTTTTCTGAGAAACAAACGGTAATAAAAACAAACAAACAGAGAATGCCTAAAAAGAAACAAAAACACGTTGCAATTATTTCTTAATTGCCGCAGTGCATTCAGAAAACGAATCTTCGAAATGAAGGGTATATGAAATACAATTATAAAAAAGGAAAGAAAATTACTTATAAAAAAATAACGCATAAGCTATCATCAAAATAAAAAAAAATACAAATTTCATTTACTAAAAGACCAAGCTGTTGTGGTCACCAGGGCAGGTTCTCTCTCTCTCTCTCTCTCCATTCGCTTGATTGGAAAATGGTTCCCTTATGGGGTCAGATGTCTACTGTTCTCTTTTCTTCTTAATGTTTATTCTAAATAATGATGTATAAAGAGAAAGCGGGCAATTCATTTCATTTCTTATCCAAAATTAATTTCTCCATTTCCCTGTCATGAACACCTTTACCACACACGCGCACACACACACACACACACACACACACACACACACACACACACACACACATATATATATATATATATATATATATATATATATATATATATTATATATATATATATATATATATATATATATATATTATATATATATATATACTATATATATATATATATATATATATATATATATATACATATAATATATATATATATTATATATATATATATATATATATGAGAAACGCACTTGTTCAATATTGTTATTCAACGCAATTCCAAAAGAGACAATAAATGGAACGTATAGAATGGAGGATATAGATATAGATACATAATAGACAGACATAAATGTAGATTGACTGACTAACTGATAAATAGTCAGAAAGAGTATAATTTGTAAGAAAGCTTACAATTATTTCATGAAAAATCGATGCATATCAATTCTGTATGTGAAAAATTTGCTTTGATCAGATTCTAAGGAAAATGAAAAAAAGTTCATAGTCCGAGAGGAAGAAAATGTATAATCGTTTGTATTAAGCAACGGCAAATAGAGCAAAATTTTCAATCATATTCCACCTAAAAATAAAAAATAAATAAATACTTATGATTGGCATTTCAATACATTTCAATTTGATAGGAGGCCAGTGGTTGGCCATGTTAGAGACTACTTTGAAGAAAAGAGAATTAAATTTTTCATGTGTTGGTTCTTGGCAAGCCAAAACTTCCTCTCCAACCTTCTATTTCAAGAAAAAAAGTTTAGTGGCCCGCTGCAATAACGCTGACGTTCAACAGAAAGCAATTGCATGATTCGCTCTTATTTTACGGAGGTTGAATTGGCGCTTTTCCCTCTCGCGAAATTAAACAGTCGGGAAATCAGGCAACAATTCGGTCTTCTTTTTTGCATGTTCGAAACAATCAGAAGATTTCTCCATACTACTCTTCGTCCCATCCATTTTCTTTTTCGAGTGTGCGTTGAATGATAGTAATAAACAAGTATTTTTTACACACACACACAGACACTCACACACACACACACACACACATATATATATATATATATATTTTATATATATATATATATATATATATATATATATATAATATTATATATATACACTAGTTAACATGTATTACTGTGGTAACTGTACCTTTTATCCAGGTGTTACTTTGGAAACTGTCCCTTTTATCCAGGTATTACTGTGGTGACTGTCCCTTGTATCTAGGAAATACTCTGGTGACTGCCCTTTTATCCAGTTATTTCTGTGCTGACTGTCCATTTTATCCAGGCATTACTATGGGTATAATACATTTTACTTATACAATTTGCCTTCAAGAAGAATTCTAAGAATTGCAAACTTTCTAGAAATAGCAGATTTGTGTCATTCCGCGCCGTTTTATATTTACGAAAAAAAAATCATATAGCAGGGAATACACTATTGATTGTTTGATTTCTTTTCTTATCTGGCGGAGCAACAACTACATTCATAGACACCGGGAAAGGAAATATGGATAAAATTCTATTCAAAGATAAAATTTATACAGGGAAAAACAGGTAAAAATGCTCCGAAGTTTCCTCGGCGCAATTGAGTTTTCTGTATATCGTACAATCAAGGACACCGAAAATATATCTATCTTTCGGTGGTTTCGGGATAATGCTGTATGAGCGGCGGTCCATGAATCTTTAACCACGGCCCGTTGGTGGCCTGGCCTATATCTTTGCCAGACGCGCAAATATGGTCAAGTTTAACCATAAATAAAGTAAAACACTCAAAATAAAGCTAGAGGTCTGCAATTTGGGATATTTGATGATTGGAGGGTGAACGATTAACATCCCAATTTGCAGCCCTCTAGCCTCAGTAGTGTTAAAGATCTGAGGGCGGACAGAAAAAAGTGCGGACGGACAGACAAAGCCGGCACAATAGTTTTCTTTTCAGGAAACTGGAATTGTGTTGTGATACCGCTTTTCGCACTAGCAAACGAGCCACCGGTAAAAGCAGACGAAGCTTTCAGCTGAAGAGAAGAGCAAACACGAGGTGGGAACCAGCGAAAGGAGAGAGAAATGAGCCTTAATTCCGCTTCCAACGTCTGATCACAAATCGCGATGAAGAAGAAGAAGAAGGAGAGGGTAAACTGAACGTGTTTGGTCTCGTGAAGACTGATGTCATGGAGAGAGAGATGGGGTATGGTGTGGTGGGGAGAGAGAGATAGATAGAGAGAGACAGACAGACAGACAGAGAGAATGAGGGAGAGAAAGAGAGGAGAGAGAGAGAGAGAGAGATTGAGGCAGAGAAAGAGAGGGGAGGGAGAGGGGTGGGGGGGAGGGAGTTACAAGGATTAGGATGCCTCAAAGACTTGTTAGTCCATCTCAGGAGACATCGTGTGCTCATTTACGAATCTGTAGGAGCAGGTTTTACTGTGCATTCACAGTGTCCTATTTTGTCTAGCTTTCTTTCAAACTCTTCCACACTGTTACGAGAGAGAGAGAGAGAGAGAGAGAGAGATAGAAAAAATAAAAAGAGAAATTGTTCGAGTATGATTTATAAAAATGATAAAGTGAGATTAGGAAAGAAACTCTGTGAAATGCATTTCCTTTCACTTCTTAAGAATTTTATCTGAATGCACAAAATTTTTATTAAAAAAAAAATCACTGTCTATTTAATATTTGCCACTTGTTCCAACATTTTCCTCTACTCATCTTAAGCAAGGCGATGAGGTTGCAGACAATTTTCTTCATTCTCCCTGTGCAAAAATAAAAAGAAATATTTCTATAATACAAACTCGATTCCAGATTCCATTCCCAGCACTGATTAGGATCTTGACGTGAAAATAGGATTCGTTATCATGTATAGTCATTGGTTTTCATATTCATTGGTTTTCACATTCACTGGACTTCCTCGGTTCCATTACCTGGACGTCGCGACTATTGGTTGACCAATACTGATTCGTGACCAGAATGACTCCCAAACGGCAAAACTTTTAATTGGGCCTTTCAGTCCGTCTCGGAAAAGATGAGATTAGTTCGCAAATCTTGATGGCTTATCAGTGAGCTCATTGACGAAATCGGGCGATGGTATACCGAAACCAGGACCCCCTGACCGAAACGAATGTGCTAAATGGGTATCTGGTTTCCCCCTCATTAACCATTCTATTCACTGATGATTTGCTCTGTATTAAAATTCATGAGAACATTTAAACATTTCCATTCATAAACTATTTACAGGAACTATTACAAACATAAAATTTTTAGTTATATTCACCGTATAAAATAAAGAATAAGTGAACGTCATTTGCCTCTCAATAGAATTACAGTGCTCAGAAATTATTGTGAAATATTGAAAAGCGATCAGGTAACTTCATTTATTTCCTAAGCTGTTGTAAAAACATAAAAGCCTTTCATTATCTAAAGGTTGAACATTTCAGATAACTATCTCTAAACTATGGAGTTTATCTGAAATTTGACTGAATCCTATTATGAATTACTGCGATTTCAGAACAAGTAAAAAAAAGACAGGAGGTGACAGCTAGACGTAGTTTCGAATGTTAAATATCTATTCATCGACACTGAAGTTATTGCTAATTTACACGTCTGCTGTACTTCCGGTCAGTTTTAACCAGTATCTGTTTTTTTTTTTTATTTGCTGCTTTCTAAGAATAGGATTGGAGAAACAGATCCAAGTTATTTATTTATTTATTTATTTGTTTATTTAAAGATAAATCTGTACAAAAAGCTTTCGGGAAACTGTTCCATTCCCCTTTTCAATTAAATGGCATTGTTAAACTTAACAACGCTCTTTCATTATTTATTCTAAATATAATCTCATGAGATAAAAGTACATTATTTAATGAAGATAAATACTAAAGGATTACACTGGGCAATCCAATAGTATGTAGTAAAAAGACGTGAAATTATGGTCCTATCAAAATGAAATATTTACTGGCCCCTACAGCGGCCTTTCTTCCAGGAGAGACAACCCCGTAAGGGGAGGGGAGGGGGGGGGTCAGTGCCGTCAGTGCACCTCATTCGCTGTAATGTAGGCACTACTTAAGGTTCTTTGCAGCGTCCCTTCGGCCCCTAGCTGCATATTCTCTCTCTTCCATCTTACTGTCCAACCTCTCCTTTCCAGCGCTGAGTGACCTCAAAGGTCCCAGTGCTTGGCCTTTGGCCTATACTCTATATTTCATTCCTACTGCACTCTATGACATTCAGCCAATTCCCGAATTCATTCTCTTCCACGATCTATCTTTTCCAGATAAGATGCATTCCTACTTCACGCTATGGCATTCTGGACCATTCCCGAATTCATTCTCTTCCGCGATCTCCCTTTTTCAGATAAAATGTTCCTTCGAATTTCTGGAAACCGAGCTCAGATTTTTCGCTTTTTTTTCGTTCGAAATATTTTTCACGAGAGAATTCTGTCGCCTTCCTTAATGATCGACCTATGGATTATGTTCCTTATTACCTTATTGCTTTTAATACTAACACACATGCAACGGATAAGGACACGGTTTTTCGAAAGAGTAGACCGTCGGCTGGAATTCATGGGGCCATCGTTTCACGGCTGCTTCTCCCCCATAAATCAAAAGAGAATTTTATGGGTCGATCAAAATGCCACTCCGGGAGA
>NC_087207.1:1164598-1167098 GCF_015104395.2 Macrobrachium nipponense | reverse complement strand
AAGCATTAAAGAGCTGGGTAAATTTCTTTGGAAAATGAGGAGACGAAAATAGAAGAGAGAAACATAGCGACGTGCAAATAAAAGGAACAACACATAATGCAAATTAGCAATAAAGAAATATAAACAAACATTTGAGAGATGAAGAGTCTCTACAAAGGATCATTAGAATACCACCACAAACTTCGCACAAAACTATCTCCATTCCGTGTGAAAGTCACGGACAGATATTAACCGATAAATGCGTAAAGTGACCGAATGCATAAGATATATAAGAATGACATTCTCCACTTCTGCAGCTGCATAAACAAAGAGTCAATATCTGTTAGGAAAATGTGCAAAGTTTTAATGAAGTTCTGGTAAAGATGGATATGAATTAATGTTAATATTAAATAATAATAATAAAACACATCTGGTTTCAATTCGTATAGAGTCATTCACTCACAACGAAGGGAATAGTTTTCCTCTACAAGTGGGTTATCGTTGTTAAGTTCACGCGGGGGAATCGAATTGGTAAAGTAAATGGAGGGGCGGGGAAACATTAAACAAAGAGAGAAAGTATGCATACCTCTCTCTCTCTCTCTGTATATATATATATGTGTGTGTGTGTATGTGTGTATGAATGTGTGTGTTCTTTTTATATACAAGGGACATTTTTGTTTATATATATATTAAGATAAATAGAGCTTGATAGCTTAGAAATAACTTACATCCAAGGGGAATTTAGACTGACATTGGTTGAGGGAATTGGACAATATTTGTGGACTTTCTATTTATGAACAGGTTATTATTATTATTATATTATTAATTATTATTATTATATTATTTATTATTATTTAGTTATTATTAGTAGTAGTAGTAGTAGTAGTAGTTAGTAGTAGAGGTAGTAGTAGTAGTAGTAGTAGTAGTTTATCCAGACCTCTGAGTTTATTAAAGGCTCTTCTCGGGCTGGCTATTTAAGAACAGAGGACATCCATGGAATCCCGCTAGCATTAATAGCCTAGTCAGGGAAGCCATGACAACATCAGTTCCCATTCGGGTCACTTGTGATACAGGCGCCTGGAGTGAGGTTTCCTGAGAATGAATGGTACCTGACGTGTGATATGCTACTGTTTGTGTGTGCGTGTGCTTGTGTGGCTTGTGTTGCTACTGCTTGTGTCTGTGTGACTTGTGTTGCTACTGCTTGTGTGGTTTGTGTTGCTACTAATTGTTTCTGCGCGTAGGAATGACGCGGAATCGATCCTCCAGGAAGGCTCTTTACTGTGCTGTGGTGTGATTCATGAATGCCCGAAGGTTTCCGTTATTCCGAAATTTCGTAACTATCGGAAAATTATTCCAACGTCATTAAAAGTTATTGATTTAATGAGTTAAGTTGGATATAGAATTTAGACCAAAGGCCAAGCACTGGGACTTATGAGGTCATTCAGCGTTGAAAGGGAAATTGACAATAAAAGCCTTGAAAGGTGTAACAAGAGGAAAACCTCAAAGCAGTACAACTATGCATCAAGTGTTAGGAGAGGAGGGAAAGTAAGATGAAGAAAGAGAATATGAAAGGAGCTACGGTAAAAGAAACAAAAGTGGTTGCAGCTAGGGGCAGGAGGCACGCTACAAAGAACCTCAAGTAATGCCTACAATGAACTACATGAGGTCCACTGACGGCACTACCCACATACGGGGCATTGATCTAATGGATGTTCTCTTGCAATAATGCCGTTTGAAACCTACCCGATAACCTTTCTGGTGTCAAGTCAAATGAGGGTCGCGTGAAAAATTTCGTCTAGACCGGTCAAGCGGTTTCGGATTTCTATGGAGCACAAGTTTACATAGCGGAATACACCTTTTTCTTTTTTTTTTTATTTAGAGAACTGAAAGCTTTCAAGAGCTTGCTCAGCCCCCCAACCTTATCATCTTTAATTTAGATGTTTTATTACAATACGAGCGCAGCCATTGAGATGCTGTTACCTTAGGTTGCAACTGCAATTCCTAGCAATAATATTGGCAATCACAAGCAGCGTCATCACAACTTTTTCTTATCTAAATAGTCCCGCCCAACCCCTCCGGTTACGTTAAGTATATCTTAGTTTTCCCAGACCACTGAGCTTATTAACAGCTCTCCCAGGGCTGGCCCGAAGGATTAGATATTTTTTTTTAAGTGGCTAGGAACCAATTGGTCACCTAGCAACTGGACCTACAGCTTATTGTTGGATCCGAACCGCATCGAGAAATGAATTTCTATCACCAGAAGTAAATTCCTTTGATTCCGCATTGGCTGAGCCGAGAATCGAACTTCGGACCACCAGATTGGAAGCCTAGCGCGAAAACCACTCATCCAACGAGGAACTGGCCGGTTTTGTTAACTTTCCTCTCTTGGAAAAATTAATGTTACTGCGTCAAAGCTTTTTCTTCAACAAAGTAATGAAGAGCTGAGCTTTGCCAAGCCTCACGCCTCGTTAATGCCAACGGAAATTCCCCCCTAAAGCGAATGGGAGACTCGGAGAAGGTA
>NC_087207.1:1157057-1159098 GCF_015104395.2 Macrobrachium nipponense | reverse complement strand
CCCCAGATATTAAACTGATGTGATTTATCAGGACACAAAAACATCTCAACATCTCACAACCTACAATATTACAATTGCCTTAATCATGGCATTTTGAGTTACGACAACCTTTTCTAAGGGAAGGTGGAGTTTCAAATATTTCTCGCCAGGATATCCCACAGGAGTTGGAAAAGTGGGAAGTTCAAAGTTCTTGGTGGTATGATATTTATTATTATTATTATTATTTATTTTTTATTTAATTTTTTTTTTCTATCACAGTTCTCCAATTCGACTGGGTGATATTTATAGTGTGGGGTTCCGGGGTGCATCATGCCTCCTTAGGAGTCCATCACTTTTCTTACTATGTGCGCCGTTTCTAGGATCACACTCTTCTGCATGAGTCCTGGAGCTACTTCAACCTCTAGGTTTTCCAGATTCCTTTTCAGGATCTTGGGATAGCCTGTGTTCCTATGATTATGGGTATAATTTCCACTGGCATATCCTATATCCTTCTTATTTCTATTTCAGGTCTTGATACTTATCCATTTTTTCCCTTCTTTTCTCTTCAACTCTGATGTCCCATGGTATTGCGACATCAGTGAGTGATACTTTCTTCTTGATTTGGTCAATCAACGTCACGTCTGGTCTATTTGCACGTATCACCCTATCTGTTCTGATACCATAGTCCCAGAGGATCTTTGCTTGCTCGTTTTCTATCACTCCTTCAGGTTGGTGCTCGTATCACTTATTAATGCAAGGTAGCTGGTGTCTCTTGCACAGGCTCCAGTGGAGAGTTTTTTGCCACTGAATCATTTCTCTTTTTGTACTGGTTCTGTGCAAAGCGCCGGACATTCGCTTTACTATGTGGTTCGATTATTATTATTATTATTATTATTATTATTATTATTATTATTATTATTATTATTATTATTATATCTGCTATAAAGGCATAATTTCACTTAAATGACAACTAGGTATCTATTACAAAGTTCGACAGAGGAAATATGAAAATTCCTAGAAAGGTTCAAAAGCAATATATAAAGAATATAATTCAGGACTAATTGGAAAATTCAGCTTCAATATCCAGTATTAATCTCTCCGTTTCGGTACTGAATAGGAATTTATTACAATGCTACAAAACGACTGACCCTTTGACAAGTTTCATTAATAAAAACGATGTATTTAAAGAAGAGCAAAAATTTAATTAATCTCGATAATAATGAGCGCGCCCCTGAATTGAATCATTTTTCATTCAACAACAAACGAATGTCTATGCAAGGTCGGCTCTCAAATTGAAAATTATATTTAATTGACGCTTGTATTTGACATATATTCCATTACTCCACTTGCAGCTTCCCGTCAAAGAAGGCAAAGAATGGAAAGTAAAAAAAAAAAAAAAAAAAAAAAAAAAAAACGAGGTCGATAAGTCGGCAAATTTAAATTTGAATTTGATATGCTGGTAGTATGGGTCTCTTCAAACCTCGGAAATCATGTTTCCTTACTGTATATGTAAATCATAGACAGATGATCAGCATTTAAAGTATGAAAGTGGCAGTGTTTTATTACATTCTTTACTTTGCTTAATGACTGGAGAAAAAAGAGATTATATAAATATCATTATATATATATATATATATATATATATTACTATATATATATATATATATATATATATATATATATATATATATATATATATATATATATATATATATATATATATATATATGTATAGATATATATATCTATATATATATATATATATATGATATATATATATATATATATATAGATATATATATATATATATATATTGTATATATATATATATATATTATATATATATATATACTATATATATATATATATATATATACGAACATATGATTATATATAATCTTTTTTTCCAATCATTAAGCCATTTCTCCTAACAGAGGGTAGCTCAAAACCAAAAGTAGAAGAGTGCGGACAGACAGACAAAGCCATCTCAACAGTTTTCATTTACAGAAAACTAATAAAAGCCAGAATTAAGATTTTTCCGTATTGTAAACAAACTTTTTAA
>NC_087207.1:1142057-1152057 GCF_015104395.2 Macrobrachium nipponense | reverse complement strand
TTTTAATGACGTTGGAATAATTTTCCGATAGTTACGAAATTTTGGAATAACGGAAACCTTCGTGCATTCATGAATCACACCACAGCACAGTAAAGAGCCTTCCTGGAGGATCGATTCCGCGTCATTCCTATGCGCAGAAACAATTAGTGGCAACACAAACCACACAAGCAGTAGCAACACAAGTCACACAGACACAAGCAGTAGCAACACAAGCCACACAAGCACACGCACATAAAAGCAGTAGCATATCACATGTCAGGTACCATTCTCAGGAAACCTCACTCCAGACGCCTGTATCACAAGTGACCCGAATGGGAACTGATGTGTCATGGCTTCCCTGACTAGGCAATTAATGCTAGCGGGATTCCATGGATGTCCTCTGTTTTCAAATAGCCAGCCCGAGAAGAGCCTTTAATAGGCTCAGAGGTCTGGATACACTAACCCTTTATAATAATAATAATAATAATAATAATAATAATAATAATAATAATAATAATAATAATAATAATAATAATAATAATAATAATAATAATTATGGGCACAATTTTCTGTGTCGAAAATGTTGACAATGGTTCCAGGTCCACAATAATATCGCATGTGCGTATAAAGTTTTTTACTGTATAATAGCGTTCATAAATAGCAAGTCCACAAATATTGTTTAAATGTCCAATTCCCTCAACCAAGGTCAGTTTAAATTCCCCTTGGATGTAAGTTACTTCTAAGCTATCAAGCTCTCTTTACCTTAATATCCATATAAACAAAAATGTCTCAATATAAAACAAGAACACACACATTCATACACACACATATATAAGCAAATATATATATATATATATATATATATATATATATATATATATGTATATATATATATATATATATATATATATATAGAGAGAGAGAGAGAGAGAGAGAGAGAGAGGTATGCAGACTTTCTCTCCTTCTTCAATGTTTCCCCACCCTTCCATTTACTTTACCAATTCGATTTCCCCACGTGAACTTGACAACGATAACCCACTTGTGGAGGAAAACTATTCTCTTCTTTGTGAGTGAATGACTATACGAAGTGAAACCAGATGGGTTTCATTTATTATTATCAATATTAGTTCATCTCCACCTTCGCCAGAACTCATTAAAACTTTGCTCATTTTCCTAACAGATATTGACTCTTTATGCAGCTGCAGAAGTGGAGAATGTCATTCTTATATATCTTATGCATTCGGTCACTTTAGCCATTTATCGGTTAATATCTGTCCGTGACTTTCACACGGAATGGAGATAGTTTTGTGCGAAGTTTGTGGTGGTATTCTAATGATGCTTTGTAGAGACTCTTCATCTCTCAAATGTTTGTTTATATTTCTTTATTGCTAATTTGCGTTATGTGCTGTTCCTTTTATTTGTACGTCGCTATGTTTCTCTTTCTTCTATTTTCGTCTCCTCTTATTTTCCTAGAAATTTACCCAGCTCTTTAATGCTTCTTTAGCCTTGTTGAGATGATGCCTGCATGCTTGATGATTATAGTATAAGAATAATAATCGCCCTTACTATTTCGGGACATAATATCATCATTAAGGACTGGGAACTTTTAACATAACAGGAAAACATTTGTAGGTAGGTCAGAACAATAGAGAAAGACTCACCGACAAAGCTTTTTAATATGTTTGTTTACGATGTTCAACAAATTCTTTCATTCGTTAATTTACATTATTTTCTTACTTAGTTATTTATTCACTTATATATTCATTAATTAATCTATTTATTTATATTGTTTGATCTGCCCCTGTCTCTTGGAGCACCACGTACAATTTTTGTCTTTTTCTGAAATTTTCAGTAAGTGCTTCGGGAATAGGAGATGGATGTCTATTTGCGTTTTTCGAAAATGTAATGATAAACATAGCTCGGAAAAAATCTCCTTCTACTACAACTCTCACTTATTATAATAATAATAATAAATAAATAATAATAATAATAATAATAATAATAATAATAATAATAATAATGGAAATTGTACCCATAATCATAGGAACACTATACTCTGTTTTTTTCCATCTGTCATCCGCCTTTGGTGTTTTTGTATGGTAACACTGCGTCCCGGGCTTTAGATAGTTACATTCAGCTTACATTCAACGATTATAATATATCAATTTCGAATATTAACGGTGTAATTCGCATACATAAATTATTTAAAACACTATTCAGTTGCAAATGTACACCAAGATATCCTTTTATTTACCTAAAACTTACACATACGGTAAAACTATCTAAAGCCCGGGACGCAGTGTTACCATACAAAAACACCCCAGGCGATGGACAGATGAAAAAAAAAAACAAACGGAGATAGGCACGATCCCAAGATCCCTGAAAAGGAATCTAGAAAAACTAGAGGCTGAAGTAGCTCCAGGGCTCATGCAGAAGAATGTGCTCCTAGAAACTGAGCACATAGTAAGAAAAGTAACGGACTCCTAAGGAAGCAGGATGCAACCCAGAACCCCACACTAAAATTACCACCCAGTCGAATTGGAGAAACTGTGATAGACCAAAAAAAAAAAAAAAAAAAAAGGAACCCCTGTGATGAGGCTATAGTATCGAGAATTAAAAAACAGTAGTTTGGTAGGACTGATGAGGGATACTTCATTCACAGAAAAAGCTAACGGGGTCACAATGACAGAGTCGTACAATCAGAGGATTACTGGTTACCATTGCCTCAGTAGTGGGCACAGGGTACGGGTAAACATTTCCAGTTGGCTTTGGTGATAATTGGTGATGTCTTGCATTAGAAGATGAAAGATTGCAGGATGGGAGAAATGATATCCCGAGTCGTAGACTTTCTTTTATTCCAAGCAGCAGAAGGTAAATATGTACAGAGGCTCTGCAGGGCATGCAGCTCGCGCCAAGGAAAGCAAGAAGAATAATCATGCGCATGTGCGGGGTTCATGATACAGGGCGACACATGCTGATGCGTTCATAATAAGTGATTTTATTAAATACATGGAAATGAATCGTACAAGCAATTGCATAGTAAAATATACATTAATCACACCTCCCCTTCCCCTTTTGCGTTCAAAGAGGTATTTTGAACGTACTAAAAACAAATTACATGTAGATAAGTACATTATGTAGGCCTGTTCAATCTTGGGGACCTGCGAGGGGCTTGGAGGGAATTGATGACTTTTCCATGTCTGGGCTAGGGACCACAGGGAGATCAGAGTTGGGAACTTGACTGGGGCTGGGCAGTGGATATAGAAAAGCGACGGTTCCGACGTAACACTTGACCGCTTGGGAGACGGATCTCGTACTCGCGTGATCTTGCACCACCCATGACAATCCAACTGTGTTCCATCGGTGGGATGTTGGGTCCTGGAGGCGGACATATTGGCCCACATTAAGCCTGGGCAGGGGGCGGGCGTGGGCGTCATAGTTGCGCTGCACCTGAGCAGGTCTGGCAGCGGCTCGGCGGTCGCAGTCATGGGCCTGTTCCTGCCCAATCTTCTGTGAATGACGGAGAGGGTGACCATACAGTACCTGGGCAGGAGAGCGACCAGACTGGTTGGGTGTGTTTCTAATTCAAGGAGACTGTGGGTAATGTGGGCGACGAGGTGAGTGGTGTACACCCCAATGTTCTGTGAAAGTCGACGAATTCTTTGCTGGTAAACTGAGGTCCTCCATCGGTGCGCAGACGTAAGGGAACACCCACATCTCTGAAGTCTGCCGTATAGTCGAGGAGGCAGTAGTGTCACCCTTGCAAGGGACAACCACAGGCCAGCCAGAGAGGCGGTCGGCGACTACAAGAAAGGACTTCCCAGCTACCTGGAACAAGTCCGCCGATACCAACTCAAAGGGCCTGGATGGATGGTCGTCGTTGTGGAGAGGCTCCTGTTGTTGGCTGGGGACACAGGACTTGGCACGGCTTGCAGGCAGCGACGGGTGTTGGCGATGTCCGAGTCTATCCCAGGCCAGAAGACGGTTTGTCGAGCCCGATGTTGGACCTCGACACCACGGTGACTATCATGGAGTCTGGCGAGTGTGTGGCAACATAGAGCTGCAGGAAACTAGTATTCTGCCCCCGTAGAGCACGAGGTTGCCATCAGAGAGAGGGCTTCTCGCAGCTGCCAGTACGGTGATAAGGATGCATGTAGGTCGTACCGGTTCGTGGGGAACCCAGAACTGATGCAATCGCGAAGGCGAACGTAGGTGGGGTCGGCCTGTGCTGCTATCGACATGTCCTGTAGGGTCCGGTCGGCGTCAATGGTTGTGGCATCCTCGTCCTGTTGTAGCGTTGATGACAGATCTGACATGTGCCGTTACCTCAGCACAGCCAGTCATATCCTCAGAGGTGGGGTAGCTGACTGGTGCACGAGAAAGTGCATCTGGGATGCATAGAGACTTGCCGGCGCGCCACACTGCAGTAAATTGATATTGTGACATGCGCTCCTTCATTCGCTGGAGCCGTGGGTTTTCAAACATGTCCAGCGTGTAGCTGTTGAGATAGGTACCAATGGGCGATGGTCGGTTTGCAGGGTGAAGGTTTGGCAGTCCTTTGAGGTATAGGCAGCACTTTGTGAGGGCCCAAGATACTGGAAGCATCTCCAGTTCAATCGTTGCATACCTTGTTTCGGCGTCTGCAAGAAAGCGGGATCCACACTGACTACTTGGAGATGTCCAGATCCATGGTCCTGGAGGAGAGCGTAGCCTATCCCGTAGAGGCGAGATGCGTCGGTCTGGAGAATGGTTGGCAGGGTTGGGTCCAAAAGACGCAAGAAACAGGCGGGCTTGAAAGTGCTGTTTCACACGTTTGAAGGCCTGGGTCATGGTCAGGTGTCCAAAGAAAAGAGCGCTTGGGCTCATGAGTGGTCAAAGGGGCTGTGCAGTCAGGGCAATATCTGGGGTAAACTCTGCCAACTGGTTTACTAATCCCATGAAGGAACGTAAGTCCGTCAGGCTGGATGGTGTAGGGAAGTCTTGCAGAGCAGCAACTCGTCCTGGTCAGCAGCAATTCCTTCTTCGGAAAGGGTGTGAAGCCACAGAAATTCACTCTAGTTCTCTGCCACTGTGAACTTTTCTTTGTGAGAGTGATGTAAATTTTTGCGGCAGCGGGTGAGCAATTCGTGGGATCCTGTGGTAGTGTGCAGTAGGTCATCGTCGAAGATGAGAATGTCATCAACAACCTTGACACACTTCTTCATGCCTTGGAGAGCTAGGTCGCCGCGGTAACAATAGGCATCACCAGTTGGCTGTATATTCTTTTCTGGTTTGGTTTCCGAATAGTTTGTCTGTTGGTATCCCTTATTCCTGTTCATGTACCGTTGGATCTTATGTGCTTTGGCCTTAAGCCTCTGTTTTATCTTCTATTGTGTGTTTAGTCCCCTCTCTTGTACTTTGTATTTCTCGTTGAGTTCCTCCCTTGTTTTCTTGCTTCTTAGCCTTTTTTTCTGCCATCTCTTTCAGTTTACTCAAGTCAGATCTCATCACCATGATTTGCTTTTCCAGGCGCCTTTTCCAAGGTGGTTTGCTGTTTTGGTTTCTGTTGGGTTGGTTGTGCTGGTGGTGTTGGTGTTCGAATTCCCATCAGTTCTGCTACTAATCTTGCTCCTGCATATGTCAAAGTTATTTGTTTCTGTGATACTGGTGGTGTGTATTATTGCCCATTATTTCATTGACTCACTTGTTTTCTCCCTTAATTTCTTGGTGTTGTAGGCTTTCATGGAGGGGATCTTTGTTCTCTCTGTATCTGGCTCCATCCATTGTCTAATCTTTTCTACCCATTCCATCCTTTCTGTTACTTCGTCGGTGTTTCTTCATGTGTCGTTGTTTGATACCTCATCCTCCCTGTCGTCTTCTGTGGCATCGCTCTCAGTTCGTCTTCGTGTAATCGTTGTCGTGTGACATTTCCCTTCCCAGTTCTTCTCTTTTGTTGGGGAGAGCCAGTTCTTTTTCTTTATGTTCCCTTTTACTTGGTTCTGCCAAGCCTCTGCTCTGTTTGGGGGTGTTTCTTACTCTCATTCCAGATGTTTGACCAATCTTCTTCTATATCGTCTCTCCGTCGGTTATA
Source organism: Macrobrachium nipponense (assembly GCF_015104395.2). Classification (NCBI taxonomy): domain Eukaryota; kingdom Metazoa; phylum Arthropoda; class Malacostraca; order Decapoda; family Palaemonidae; genus Macrobrachium; species Macrobrachium nipponense. The sequence continues at coordinate 1,146,008 of NC_087207.1, read as the reverse complement.
ATTATTATTATTATTATTATTATTATTATTATTATTATTATAGTCGATGAAACCTATTGACATGAATAAGCCACACCAAGGATCCACCGACTTGAAAATTTCAAGCTTCCGAAGATCGTTGGTTTCAACCTCCTACGCAGACCCCACACTGCAACAGTAACTGATCATGATACAGAGCCAGTGATTTTTCAACGCCCCGGGGTGGGCGTGAACCCGCGATACATCTGAGCGGCATTCCACGACACTAACCATCATACCAGCTCCATGTACAAAGGCAGATAAGCTTACAAGCATCCCAGATAAAAAAAAAAAAAAAAAAAAAAAAAAAAAAAAAAAAAAAAAAAAAAAAAAATAAAAAAAAAAAAAAAAAAAAAAAAAAAAAAAAAAAAAAAAAAAAAATGAAGAAAGAAGCAATAAATAAGGGAAAGCACGAGTGGATATCTGCTGTATCATACAAACTGACAGGTGGGTTCTTGTTGCTGTTCCTATTCATTATTAAGTATTTTGCCATTTTCACCGCAATATTATATATCACTTTGTTATTCATTTGGTTTCATTCCAAGTCAAGTTGACGAAACCAGCATCATGTTTCGTAGTTATAGATTAGCTTTCGAAATGGCCTTGATGTTTTGCTATCAATTTCCAAAGTCGTTCAGAAATCTCTGGAGTCAGTTCATGAAGTTCATATCATTGGCCTTGACTTTATAGCTCTGCTTTTGGCTGAGTCAATCACGACGCCCTAGTTTTCAAACTGACGACAGATGGTAATTAAATACACCCTAATAGCATCACTGCATATTTAACTAAAAGTTACGGAGGTTAATTGTTGTTTGGCACTATTATCACTGCGGGAAAAATTTAAGTGACACCCAACCACCTCATGTTTTGCAATCATGTAATCTCACAGCGATGGGAATAACAGAAGAGAAATTCAACTTCCTGGCAGCAACTCTATCTGTGATGTAAAATATACCAAAAAGAAAATAATCGTCATTCCAAGCGAAAAGGGAGAGAGAAAGAGGAGGAGAATAAGAGACTATTACTGATCCCCCTTGAAGCTACGTGTAATTACCCTACTGTCATTACTGTAATGAGGTTGTCATTAACAATAATAAGCAGCGCCAGACTGGATGGCCCAGAGCTATTATTTCCATTTCCAGGAAATGGATCAAGGAAGTGAAGCTTAGAGAGTTTGCGAAAGGTTGGTTTATTCTGAAGATGGAAACAACAAGAAAACAACAACCACAACACAACGGCTCAGGGTTATTGGAAGGTTCAGAGGCGAATGAATAAAGGAGATGTATAGATTAACGGCACTTTTATTTCGGCGGCAGTGACAAATTTTCATTTTCAGCAGTGAAAATATATAGATTAACAGTTACATAGTAGATAGATAGTTTGGTAGGGATGGTTACAAGGGTATGATTATCTCTTTTTATATATGTTATTATTACTGATAATCGACATTATTATTGTGTTAGTTGGCCAAAGAATTATTAACGAATTTATTATTATTATTATTATTATTATTATTATTATTATTATTATTATTATTATTATTATTATTATTATTATTGCAATAGTTAGTCAGAGATTTGATGAGCGAACTCATTATTATTATTATTATTATTATTATTATTATATTATTATTATTATTATATTATTATTATTATTATTATTATTATATTCTAGTACCGTAATTTATACTCGCCTTTTTTAGCGCACAAATCATCTAGCGTCGGAAAGCTATAGCTCAAACCTCTCTCTCTCTCTCTCTCTCTCTCTCTCTCTCTCTCTCTCTCTCTCTCTCTCTGTGAAATCGACATTCTTATTAGTAATTATCAGAAAACAGATTTTAACAGCTAGCAAAGGAAATTCAGCTTTAAGCCTTTGGTGTTTGGTTTTTTTTGACAAAAAAAAAAAGGAAAGAAAAAAAACTTTTATCAGTCGCTGTCTCTCTGCCTCCATCAAAAGTATTTTTGTTAATGTATCATTTACTTATCTTTGCAGAAGGAGATAACAGTACAAAAAAGCCAAACCTTTTCAACTAGAAGTGGCCTTAGTATAAAAAATCATTCCTCCTTAAATCCCGTTATAGAGAACAGATATTTCTTTTCATTCGTTCATGTTTCACGTAGCGTAGATCTCCCACTTCTCTCATAGTAAGTTATTAAACATTCACTAAAAAATAAAAAAAAACCGGTTGGGTAATTCAACATCTCAAAATCTTGGCCTATGTCTGGGAGATCATTTTTCAGGTCCCGTATGTGGGTAAACAGATGCTCCGCTCAGAATTTTATCTATTATTTTATTTTTCTTCAATACGTTTTCCATCTTCCCAGCTTTTGTGTTTTCTGTTTGCGCAGGAGGGGAGCCGGTCTTTAGACAAATATTTTTTTTTTCAAGTTTTTATTCAATAAATTATTTACAAAACATTACATCAAATCCAGATCAACATACATTTTCATCTAAAATACATTGCTTTTAATGTTAAAAAAATTCCTTTTGAAATAGACGCATATTCGCTCACAAAATAATCAGATGAATAAAAATATGTTGATCTTCGTCTTCGTATTTAGAAATAAAAGAATTTATGCTACTGAGTAATTACTTTACTGTCATTATCGTAATGAGGTTGTCATGACCAATATGAAGCAACGCCAGACTATTTGGCCCTGAGCTATTAGTTTGTTTGTATGGTGTTTTTACGTTGCATGGAACCAGTGGTTATTCAGCAACGGGATCAACGGCTGTATGTGACTTCCGAACCACGTCGAGAGTGAACCAGAAATAGACATCTCTGACCCCTCAGTGAAATGCCCGAGAATCGAACTCGCGGCCACCGAGGTGGCAGGCCAAGACCAAACCGACCACGCCACTGAGGCGCTCTATTTGCAATTCGAGGAAACCGATCGAGGAAGGGAAGCTTCAAGAGTTTGTGAAAGATAAGTCTATTCCATTTACATTTATCAAATATAAATGTAAAAATATTATGATGATGAAGATGATTGTTTACCGTGGAAATTATGATAACGTTTTCCTTGAGAGAAAAAATATGAGACCCTCTAGTTTGGAGGGTTCTCGGTATTGCTCTCTTCCGCGCCTTCAGACATATGTATTGGATTACCTCTACTCAAGAGTTGCTGCCTTCCGTATTCTTTGAATTTCGGGATAACTATTCAAATTCTCTGTTGCTTTTTTTGATATTCTTATTTTTTTCATATTCTTACACTTTCAGTATACGCTCAACCCATTCTCAACGATAGCGTGAAGAGTTCAGCACCATCTTTGAAGACGTGTCCTTACTGTCAAGGAATACGTAAACAAATAGTACAGTGTTTTATTACTCGTATCATTTGAAAATATCAACATTCACACATTCATAAACAGTTTCAGCTTTACTCTTAAGGCATTTTCAACGTTGCAAAGGCCTTCGTTATTGTAATTTCGTCGTGGTCATGTGTGTGTGTGTGTGTGTGAGTGTATGTGTGTGTGTGTGCGCAGTCCATGATACCAAATTTCAATTTACTTATGGTTCAAAAAGCACGTTAAAGCAAATATCGGATATATGAATGACCTAATTTCCTGCGCGAGAGAAGTTACGGGGTTAATAATCATTTACTTAATAAACTTAATTAACAATGACTTCTCCAAATGGACCCCGAGAGCTGCAATAGACAGAGATATTTTTTTTAGGGGTTCATTCTTAATCCACACTCACCCGGGAACTCATCCCCAGAAAGAGAGATATTTTCCTTTATTTGCAAAATGCATATGAAACAAAATCTTTCTTGTCACCAATTTCTTAAAACTGATCGAAAGATCCTCGCTAATGATAAACAAAAAACGTGGCAATAATCTTAGCTCTGATATTTTGTGTTTGTAAAAACTAAATATTTCTTGCCAAAAATTTCTTAAAACTGATTGAGAGACCCATGCCAATGATAAATA
>NC_087207.1:1122369-1141557 GCF_015104395.2 Macrobrachium nipponense | reverse complement strand
TATTAGTCGTGAAGTCCCGCCACGTAAAGCAACGTCCAACAACGTTACCGCACAGCTCAGGAGGTCTAGACGGCTGCAGAACCTGCAGCTTCGCAACCATCGACTCTGCGAAAGTAGCTTGAGACCTGACTCAAGCCACCAATGAAAACGAAGACTTACCGCCACCAGCCAATAGGAGATCAGCATGGGGCAGACCCACTGCTGACTCCCCCAAATATAAGGAGCAAGAGCCCATGCCAACACAAGGCTGGCTTAATCTTCAACAACAACAACACACCAAAAGCAGTCCACCCTCAGCTTCCCAGCCTAGAGGATGTCTGGCAGCTCCAGACGAAAGCTCGTGTCAAGAGAGAGAGAGAGAGAGAGAGAGAGAGGGAGAGAGAGAGAGAGAGAGAGAGAGAGAGAGAGAGAGAGAGAGATAATAATAATAATAAATATCATACCACGAAGAACCCTGAACTTCGCAGTTTCCAATTCCTGTGGATATCTTTACTTTTCTTTCGTAATGTATCCTGGCGGGAAATATATAAAGAAACTCCACCTTCCCTTCCTCTGCGGGATTCGAACCCCTGCATGTCAGCTTTCAAAAGGTTGTCGAGATTCAAAATGCCATGATTAAGGCAACTGTAATAATGTAGGTTGTAAGACGTTGAGATGTTTTTGTGTCCTGATAAATCACATCAGTTTAATCTCTGGGGATCCTGAAGAGTACGATCTTCCTCCCTTGGCAGACGACGTGAGAGAAAACCTTTGATCAATCGGTAGTGGTTCATATTAGACATCAAATAATTCCAGGCTGTACTTGTCCTTTTTATTATTCGCATTGTCTCTGTTCTAGTCGCCTCTTTTCTGTTATTTCTAATGTTTCGCTATAATTTTTCGTTTTCTTATTGCCACTTTTTCTCATTTTTTAAAAATATTAGTTGATCTATTGCAGTAACACAGGCGCTTATTGGATATGATACACACACACGCGCGCGCGCGCATATATATATATATATATATATATATATATATAATATATATATATATATATATATATATATATATATATATATATATATATGTGTGTGTGTTGTGTGTGTGTGTAGGGCAAGGCCCAGCAGCTGAGACCACCAGATGTTTATGTCAAGAGCAATAACTTTTCCCACTACGTGGTTAGTTTATTCTCACGACTCTACTTGTGAGTAAAAGCGTTATATCACTCTTTTTTCACTCAGCATCCTTCTGGAGTGAGTGATATAACGCTTTACTCACAAGTAAGAGTCGTGAGAATAAACTAACCACAGTGTGGGAAAAGTTATCGCTCTTGACATAAACATCTGGTGGTCTCAGCTGCTGGGCCTTGCCCTGCATATATATATATATATATATATATATATATATATATATATATATATATATATTATAATATATATAATATATATATATATATATATATAAATGCACGCGCGCGTGTGTGTGATCATATCCAATAAGCGCCTGTGTTACTTACTGCAATAGATCAACTAATATTTTTAAAAAATGAGAAAAAGTGGCAATAAGAAAACGAAAAATTTATAGCGAAACATTAGAAATAACAGAGAAGAGGCGACTAGAACAGAGACAATACGAATAATAAAAATGTCTACCTGGGAGTTGCTAATGCATCTTCCGGTATATTTTGCATCTTCCAATCTTGGATGGTCTGGGATGCAGCTTAGATATTTGTCGAGCTTATTCTTAAAAACATCTACGCTCACTCCTGATATATTCCTCAGATAAGCTGGCAACGCATTGAATAGACGCTGCATTGTCGATGCTGGTGCGTAGTGGATTAATGTCCTGTGTGCTTTCCTTAGTTTTCCTGGTATAGTTTTGGGCACTATTGATCTACCTCTGCTTGCTCTTCCTGACATTTTTTAGCTCCATTTTTAGCTGTCGAGAGGGAAAACAAAAGAGACACAGGAACAGAGCTCTGTCAAATTATAACCGGTTCAGACAAATAGTTATTATATCATGAACTTGTTTAAAACTTGCATACTTCGACGAGTTAATCTTTGCTCCATGCCAAAGGTACTCTTGGGTCGTATGTCTATTTGCATTGGCTTTCATGTGTATCCGTTTATTCCGAGTATCTATCTGTCTCCAGTCCCTTACCCTCTCTCTCTCTCTCTCTCTCTCTCTCTCTCTCTCTCTCTCTCTCTCTCTCTCTCTCTCTCTCGCGTGTACAATTGTGTGTACAATTGTCAGTAACCTATTTACGTTAAACGAAAACCAGACGAAAAATAATGGATGGAAACTAGAACTGAAGAGATACAACACATCCCATTATGGGAACTTATTTACGTACAAGATATGTGACACATGGAATAAACTGCCACCAGAAGTTGTAAACAGCAACGGTGTGGAAGAGTTTAAAAGAAAGCTAGACAAAATCATTAGGACGCTGTGATTGAACAGTAAAAGCTACTCCTAGAGATAAGTGAGTACACGATGTCTCCTCGGATGGGCTAATAAGTCTTTGAGGCATCCTAATCCTTGTAACTCCTTGTAACTAGTTGTGTCTCTGTCCAGTCTCTCTCATTTACGCCTCATGGTCCTAGTGTACGGTCGTACCCATCTACCACCGCAGACTTCGTCCTGACAAAGGACGCTTCTTGTCCAGCAAGGACACTTTCATTCTTCTCTCTCTCTCTCTCTCTCTCTCGCTCTCTCGCTCTCTCTCTCTCTCTCTCTCTTTTTCTCTCTCTCTCTCTCTCTCTCTCTCTCTCTCTCTCTCTCTCTCTCTCTCTCATAATTCTACTGCGGAAGGTGATAGTGGCTCTGGAACTCGCCATTTACTCACCCAAAGTATCTCTTCGCCTTCTGCAGATGAGATTCTGTTCTCAGAAATTAAAGACTGAATTTAGAGAATTTTTGTGTACATATGTATATATATATATATATATATATATATATATATATATATATATATATATATATATATATATAGTATACATATATACATGTGTCTGTTGTATATATATCTAGTCAAACGTGCTACAGACTTTAATCCTCGTCCTTATAATCCAGTTCGCCTTATAGTATTTTTCTTCATCTTTCCTATCTGAGAAAACCAACTTAGAGCGGAATATAAATATAGGTATGATGAAATATGAAACTAATCTCAAAGGCTTTCGTTTTAACCACGTTCGCCTTTTATCTTGGATCCTTTAATGGAATAATTCTTACCCAACATCTGAAGTTCCTTCCTGACTGTTATTTTGGAGTTTTCTTCGTTTTTTCCCCCTTTTTTTATCAGAAGAGAATAGTCGCCTTGAGGTATACCTTCTTATTAGAGCTGAGCATTATGACCCTATCCACCCCTGGCCACCACCCCTCCCACCCCCTCACAAGTAGTGGACGGTTCCTCTTAAGTGATGATAAACCCCTTCTGATAGAAATAAAAAAAATAAAGGATTCGGGAAAATACATTCGATTAGGAAACAGTCCAATCCGGGAAGAGGCTGCCATGAAATAGAACTTGTAGAAAGTGTGCCGAAGTTTCTTCGACGCAATCGAGTTTTCTGTACAGTGTATGAAGCGATCAGCCGCGGCACATGAAAATCTCAGTTGCTGCCCATGAAACTTTCAGCCACGACCCGGTGGTGGCTTGTGTTCTTGGCAACTATAGCGGTGACAGACACACGATCATGGCTAACTTTAACCTTAAATAAAATGAAAACTACTGGGGCTATAGGCCTGCACTTTGGTATGATTGATGATTGCCTCCATGTTCCAATAACTCTTCCGTCACCTATCGTTAGTGAATCAGGCCTTTCTCACAAGACTTTTTTTCCTTTTTATTGTTTGTTTCAGCACTGCCCCCCCCCCCACTCCACCCGCCCTCCCCACTCCACGCTTCGAAAAGGGCAATAAATTGCCAAACCGTACGACCTTCATATTTAAGAAAAATGACATATTCTTTTTAAATTCAGTACAGCGTTGCAAATCTTGCCATCCACTCGAACATTATAATACGTTATTTCGTGACGTCTTTGCAACATTGCAGATTTTCTTTCCTCTATGAAGACTTATCTGCAATGCTACCAGTCAACATTATCTATAATATATCTGCGTAGCCCTGACAATCACTTCATTCACATAATCGGTTTGAAACACCGATTACAGCATTTCTGCGACGCTCTTGATGTTTTCTTTGTTGACTTAATGAGCTGCCGACATCACTTTGCCTCGGGTCAAAGGAGGTCATCTCTTGCCAGTGTTGTTTGTATTCTCTCTCTGGAGATCAATAGATCGGCGTGGAAGGCGCTCCTGAAGGAGGAAGGTATAGTAAATAATGTTGATGAGACGAGAATGTCTTCGAATATGTTTTACAAGGAAGACAGTCTTTGAAGATTTTTTGCCCCAGTACCTGCGTCTTTTACAAGCACAAAATATCAGAGCTAAGATTATTTTCCCTTTTTTTATTTATCATTGGCATGGGTCTCTCAATCAGTTTTAAGAAATTTTTGGCAAGAAATATTTTGTTTTTACAAACACAAAATATCAGAGCTAAGATTATTGCCACGTTTTTTACTTATCATTAGCGAGGATCTTTCGATCATTTTTAAGAAACTGGTGACAAGAAAGATTTTGTTTCATATGCATTTTGCAAATAAAGGAAAATATCTCTCTTTCTGGGGATGAGTTCCCGGGTGAGTGTGGATTAAGAATGAACCCCTAAAAAAAAGATCTCTCTCTATTGTAGCTCTCTGGGTCCATTTGGAGAAGTCATTGTTAATTAAGTTCATTAAGTAAATGATTATTAACCCCGTAACTTCTCAGGCACAGGAAATTAGGTCATTCATATATCCGATATTTGCTTTAACGTGCTTTTGAACCATAAGAAATTGAAATTTGGTATCATGGACTGCACACACACACACACACACACACACATACATATATATATATATATATATATATATATATATATATATATATATATATATATATATATATATGTGTGTGTGTGTGTTGTGTGTGTGTGTGTGTGTGCAGTCCATGATACCAAATTTCAATTTCTTATGGTTCAAAAGCACGTTAAAGCAAATATCGGATATATGAATGACCTAATTTCCTGTGCCTGAGAAATTACGGGGTTAATAATCATTTACTTAATGAAATTAATTAATATATATATATATATATATATATATATATATATATATATATATATATATATATATATATATATATACTATATATATATACATATATATATATCGTCTTTCACGGAAATATCAACGTGATATAGAATATAAACAGAGTCCATGACCACGAGGAAATTACAATAATAAAGGTCTTTGCAACGTTGAAAATGCCTTAAGAGTAAAGCTGAAACTGTTTATGAATGTGTGAATGTTGATATTTTCAAATGATACGAGTAATAAAACACTGTACTATTTGTTTACGTATTCCTTGACATTAAGGACACGTCTTCAAAGATAGAGAAAACTCTTTATAAGATTAATAGTGCTGAAGCAGCAGTCATTTTTAACAAAATAATAATAATAATAATTATGAGTTCGTTCATAAATTCTCTGACCAACTATTTTTAAATAAATAATAATAATAATAATAATAATAATAATAATAATAATATAATAATAATAATAATAATAATAATAATAAATTCGTTAATAATTCTTTGACCAACTAACACAATAATAATGTCGATTATTAGTAATAATAACATATTTAAAAAAGGAATTATCATACCCTTGTAACCATCCCTACCAAACTATCTATCTACTAACTATGTATTTCTTAACTTAATATATTTTCACTGCTGAAAATGAAAATTCGTCACTGCCGCCGAAATCATTAAAGTGCCGTTAATCTTTACATTTCCTTCATTCATTCGCCTCTGAACCTTCCAATAACCCTGAGCCGTTGTGTTGTGGTGGTTATTTTCATCTTCACAATCAACCAACCTTTTGCAAACTCTCTAAGCTTCACTTCCTTGATCCATTTCCTGGAAATGGAAATAATAGCTCTGGACCATCCAGTCTGGCGCTGCTTATTATTGTTAATGACAACCTCATTACAGTAATGACAGTAGGGTAATTACTTGTAGCTTTAAGGAGGATCATTAATAGTCTCTTATTCTCCTCCTCTTTCTATCTCCCTTTTCGATGGAATGACGGCCATTTTCTTTTGGGATATTTTACATCACAGTCAGATTTGCGGCCAGCAAGTTGAATTTCTCTTCTGTTATTTCCATCTGCTGGGTGAGATTATATGATTGAAAAGCATGAGGTGGTTGGGTATCACTTAAATTGGTATCACTTAGATTTTCAGGTTCCGGGTATCTAAATGATGTCTAAATCTAGTTTTGTAGTTATATTAAAAAAACATACATTTCCTTTTATGATTATTAATAATACCGCCAAATGATATTAAATGGATCGTGAGTCCTTTCAAATTACAGGTGATTTTCTTCGCAGACTTTGCAGAGATTGGATATCGGTGTGGAAGCCATCCAACCATCTGACACAATGATGAACTCACATCACTGGCCTTACAGGTCATAATATGGTATTTGCAATATAGGTTGGCATAATATCATTCATATACTTTAGTCAGCGAAGAGTTATTGGTGTCGTTATTGTAAAAAACAGTTTTACGATACAACGAGTTCACGTTTTTAAACTCTCGGTCAGCTAGCCAAGTCATGTTTCAAGGAATGAAATAAAATCTTGAAAAAACCAAACTTCGTACAAATCTCTTTCGATAATATAGTTCCTTTGCAGATATCTACGGTAAATTCAGAAAAGAATTAATGACAGCTTTGATAAGACAGTATGGGTTATTTTATTGAGTGGCGTCTACAAGAATTTCTTAGCAACGAGTTTTTCTTTTAATGAAATCTCTTAATTCTTTTATACTATATACTTGGACCAAGAACACTGCCTTTCAGAGCGCCAGCGATTGCATTCCCGTACTGATAATAGCGCCAAACGACAATTACCCTCCGTAACTATTAGTTAAATATGCAGTGACGCCATTAGGGAATATATAATTTCCATCTGTCGTCAGTTTGAAAACTAGGGCGTCGTGATTGACTCGGCCAAAAGCAGCTCCATAAAGTCAAGGCCTATGATACGAACTCACGAGCTGACTCCAGGGATTTCTGAACGACTTTGGAAATTGATAGCAAAACATCAAGGCCATTTCGAAAGCCAATCTCTAACTACGAAACATTATGCTAGTTTCGTCAAGTTGACATGGAATGAAACAAAATGAATAACAAAGTGATAGATAGTATTACGATGAAAATGGCAAAATACTTAATAATGAATACAAACACCAACAGGAATACCTGTCATTGTATTTGATACACATCAGATATCACTCATGCTTTTGCTTTTTATTGCTTCTTGTTTTTAATCTGGGATGCTCGTAAGCTTATCTGCATTTGTACATGGAGCTGGTATGGTGGTTAGTGTCGTGGAATGCCGCTGAGATGTGTAGCGGATTCGCGCCTCCCCCAGAGCGATGAAAAATCATTGGCTCTGTATCATGATCGGTTACTGCAGCAGTGTGGGGTCTGTGATGGAAGGTTGAAACCAACGTTCTTCGGAAGCTTGAATTTCAAGTCAGTGGCCCCTTTGGTGTAATTGTTCCATGTGAATAGGTTTCATCTACTAAAATGATAATAATAATAGTGAAAATCTCTCACCTACACACTCTTCCAATACTGCGGCCAAGGCTGTACATTTTGGCCCATAGCACCAGTTCTCGTTTTCCTGACCAACGTTGAATTATTTTTAAGCTTTCATTTTTCCTGAGAGGTAGTTTTAAGTTCATCTGAGATAAAACCTCAAGTATCATATCCCTTCACTCGTAGTACCATTATTGAATTTTACGTGATACGCTGTAGGCATTACTAAAGGATGTTGCGGGGTGCCTAACTTTGGTTCCTAGCTACACCGACTTTTCAGCCTTTTATTTTACCTCCATTCCAGCTGCCTTCCTATAATTTGTTTATCCAATCTTCCAGTACAACCTTTAATTTTTTCTTATTTTCTGGATCTCTATATCTTGTAGTTCAATCACTCCAACCACCTCGTTTCACTTCCTTAATTAAACGCTGAATGACCGTAAGTGCCCCATCACATGTCAGTAGGATTAAAGTTTTGGCAATGGTAATCGAATGCATGTCTCATCACCTACTCTAAAATTTTAGTTTAGTTTTTTGTCTCTTCTTTTTAGATAGGGTCTTAACATTGTTCCGAAACTGTGTTTTTTTTTTTTAAGCAACAAAGCACACGTAACTGGAGGTGGCGCTTAAATTTCTGTTATTTAACTGTGTATCATAGAAATGATCTTATTTATTGAAAAAAAAAAAAAACAATTCTGCCTTAATGATGATATGATCAGAAATCAATCTCATCTGGCTAAAAAAATGTTTTTCAACGTTTAGTTTCAGTAAAATTATTCTTAAATAATAAAGGTAACTACAAGGGTTTTAGTCTTAAAGTATTCACTAAAACTAGGATATGTCCAACTCAGTATCTTCACCATTTTAAAGTATTCACTAAAACTAGAATAATTCCAACTCAGTATCTTCACCGTCTTAATGTTTTCACTAAAACCAGAATATGTCCAACTCGGTATCTTCACCGTCTCTAAGTAACTTATTCACTAAAACTAGTATATGTCCAACTCAGTATCTTCACCGCCTTCAAGTATTCACTAAGACTAGGATATGTTCACCTCCCTAAAGTATTCACTAAAACTAGGATATGTCCAACTCTGTATCTTCACCGTCTTAATGTATTCACTAAAACTAGGATATGTTCACTTCCTTAAAGTATTCACTAAAACTAGGATATGTCCAACTCAGTATCTTCACCATCTTAAAGTATTCACTAAAACTAGGATATGTCCAACTCCGTATCTTCACCGTCTTAAAGTATTCACTGAAACTAGGTTATGTTCACTTCCTTAAAGTATTCACTAAAACCAGAATATGTCCAACTCAGTACCTTCACTGCCTTAAAGTATTCACTAAAACTAGAATATGTCCAACTCCACATCTACACCGTCTTAAAGTATTCACTAAAACTAGAATATGTCCAACTCATTAGCTTCACTGCCATAAAGTATTCACTAAAACTAGGATATGTCCAACTCAGTATCTTCACTGTCTCAAAGTATTCACTAAAACTAGAATATGTCCTACTCAGTATCTTCACCGTCTTAAAGCTTTCACTAAAACTAGGATATGTCCAACTCAGTATCTTCACTGCCTTAAAATATTCACTAAAACTAGAATATGTCCAACTCAGTATCTTCACCGTCTCAAAGTATTCACTAAAACTGGGATATGTCCAACTCTGTATCTTCACCGTCTTTAAGTATTCACTAAAACTAGGACATGTTCACCTCCTTAAAGTATTCACTAAAACTAGGATATGTCCAACTCTGTATCTTCACCGCCTTAAAGTATTTACTAAAACTAGGATATGTCCAACTCTGTATCGTCACCGCCTTAAAGTATCCACTAAAACTAGAATTGGTCCACCTCGGCATCTTCACCGTGAGGATGGAGTCGCTCACCCAGACCGTCCGTAGCACCTCTGGAAAGATCAGACAAAATCCTATTGTGGCATAAGTTGCCTCGGAATAAAAAAACACTGGATGATTATCCCGGAAGTCCACGAATGAAACCGAAGTGGATCATTTGGTCTAGAGGTCGTTTCGCCTCGGGCAAATTGGCTCGAGACGAATCTCCAGCCGAGATGAGCTGCTTCCTTCTTTCTGTCAGCGAGAGAGCCATTGCTCCAATGCATCATCCCTTTGTGCGAGAAAGAGATGCTGCATTGAAGAAACGTTCTTTTAGGATGCAATAGCTCCTATTTTCTGGCAATATGGTTGGTGGTATATAACCGATTTTGATTGGATCATCTTCTTATTTATTTACTGAGTTACTAGATATTTCTGTTGATCGCATCCCTTCGCGTGAGAAATACAGAAATTAAGGTTTATTTACTGATATTCTAATTCACTGATTAACTGATTCACAGAAACACTGGTTAGAGCCTTTAGTTGCTGCAACAATTAGGAGCGTTCTTTTAGGATTGAATAACTTATCTTCCTGCGAGTTTGTAGGGCATGATTAACTGATTATTATGAGCGACTGATTGAGTGACTGAGGTACTACTAGAAGATATTCTCGCGGCTTCTACAATTAATCAAAGTGGTGAGATACAACTTCCTAACGTCATCATTCTATATATATATATATAATATTATATATATATATATATATATATATATATATATATATATATATATATATATATATATATATATATATATATATATATATATATATATATATATATATATATATATATATATATACTCAAATGTATGTATGTATATAATGTATAACTAATTCACGAAGATATGGATTGTGATGAATGTATAACTGAAGGCAAATGCCACGACGGCAAAGTGAAACAGCGGAGTGGTTGCTGGGTGCGGGCCTTTACGAATAAAGGACCAAGTGTCGAAAGGCCTAGCAACCTCTCTATCGTGTCACTTTTCCTTCGTAGAATCATTATATATTAATATATATATATATATATATAATATATATATATATAGATATATATATATATATATATATATATATATATATATATATATATTTTCGTTCTTGACAATGTCCTTAGTAAACACGAAAGCGTTTGGATTTCTGCCTATTATTTTCCTGTGTTATTCGCTTATTTAATGAAGTCAAGTGCATCTACTGAGATTTTTTTAAGCATGAGTGTGTGTTATATATAATAATATAACACAGCGGAGTGGTTGCTGCGGGCCTTTACGAATAAAGGACCAAGTGTCGAAAGGCCTAGCAACCTCTCTATCGTGTCACTTTTCCTTCGTAGAATCATATATATATATATATATATATATATATATATATATATATATATTATATATCATATATATATATATATATTATATATTTTCGTTCTTGACAATGTCTTAGTAAACACGAAAGCGTTTGGATTTCTGCCTATTATTTTTTCCTGTGTTATTCGCTTATTTAATGAAGTCAAGTGCATCTACTGAGATTTTTTAAGCATGAGTGTGTGTTATATATATATATATATATATATATATATATATATATGATATATATATATATAGATATATATATATATATATATATATATTATATGTGTGTGTGTGTCTTTGATTATTCATGCTCTCTCAATAAAGTGCATTGCAAACTTTGGACGAGTATTGTCTTCTTCAAAGTCTGATGGCGCTTTGCCACCTCTGTATTTCAGAAGCTCGGAGTCTTCAGAATGAAAATAAAATTGTTTTGTCTAAAATGTTTATACAGTAAACACTTTACTCTGCAAGAATTTTTTATGCAAGTTTTCTATAAAGTACGTATAATGAGGGGTGGCATTAACACATGTAAATTACTATTGTTAGTCGCGCTTTCTCTCTCTCTCTCTCTCTCTCTCTCTCTCTCTCTCTTCTCTCTCTCCTCTTTCTTAATAAGAAATTCACACACAAGTTTGCATGCAGCATTAGAAAACCTAGGATATTAAATCGTTCATAAAAAAGGGTAAACAAATCATAAGTATTATTCATGAGCAGCCATGGAATTTCTTTGTATACCGACATGAATAAGGAAATAACAAAGAAAAATGCAAGACAGCTATACAAGAAACAAAGCTAAAAACAAAAGTGCAATCGTTGGATAGCTAGTAACAGAATTTCCATCCATTTCCAGTATACGTCAGGTTATAATGAATTTGGTAGAGAAATGCTGGAAAAATAAACAATAAAACTTGAAACTAACTATATTAGTGACAGCAGAGTTGGATGGAATTTATATTTACTATAGTAACTCTTGATATATCAAGATTTGCTCTATATCATAAATTCAGTCGATGCTTTCCATTTATAATGATGACCTTTGGCCGTAATCAGATGTGACAAACAATAGCAATTCTTGTGAGAGATATTGCAATTCAAGTGATTCACTCAAGAGTTATCTCGTTGGAGATATGAACTTTATGCATCATAAGTGGTAGTTTTTCCCGTTCCTGTCTCCTCCCTCATTAGGGTCCTAATCCTCGTCCCTTTCTGTAGAATCCAACCCCTCACGTACTTGCCCAGGTCTTCAGGAAGGTCCTCACAGAAACAAAAGCCAAATTATTCAGTGCCCTCCCTTCCTCCATCAGGTTCTCCCCTGCTCATCAAGGACCCTTTCTCCACAAAGCTTTCTTCAACTCTCGTTGTTTGTATCTCCCTCTTCTTTCTTTTTCCCGCTGTTATTCCATTTCTCAGGTTAAGTGTACTTCTTCGTTTTTTTTTATACTACTTGAAACCCCTTCGTATCTCTTGTCATTTTCATATTATTCCTGAAGTGTCCTAATCCAGGACTTAAGATTCCCCTTTTCTCTCATTTAAGGCAACTTAAGGCCACTGTATCATTATATATATATATATATATATATATATATATATATATATATATATATATATATATATATATATATATATATATATATATATATATAGATATATATATATAGATATATATATATATATATATATATATATATATAGATATATATATATATAGATATATATATATATATATATATATATATATATATATATAATATATATATATATATATATATATATATATATATATATATATATAATATATATATATATATATATATATATATATATATATATATATATATATATATATTTGTCTGTGTGTATGCTATACATAAACACACACACACGTATAAAAAAAAAATATATGTATATATATATATATAGTATATATATATATATATATATATATATATATATATATATATATATCTATATATATATATATATAGGAGCTTCAGAAGGTGTCCATGATACAACCAGTAAAAGGAATCAAGTTTATTTTTAACGAAACGTTTCGCACATGAAACTTCTGTGCATCATCAGTCTGTAAGAGAGCAAAGAGACATATAAATAACATTAAATGATAAAAACAAAGGAACTAACAAATATTAAAATAGTCTTAAAAATTAAAAATCAAAGTAAAAACAAACAAAGGTAAAGAGAGAGAGAACAACCCAAACACCAACCGTCCATAATGTAGAGAGAAGATGGAATGACTAAAAAACCAGTTGACGAAGACGACGTCAACTATGCCAGGTATAGAGTTGCTGAGGAGGTATTGCTATTGAGTAAGGAACAAGTTCCTTAATGTATAAACGACTCGAGGTAGTTAGATGGTCAGGATTTTTGGACATAATCTTATTATTTTGAATTGTTCTTTTTGGATTTCAATTTTGCAATTAGAAGCGTGGTTCCTGATATTGGAAAATTCAGGTTGTTTTATTTTCTGACCAGTACGGAAGCTGAAACCCAGATGGCTACAACATCTGACCCTCAGCAGCCTCCGAGTCGATCCAACGAAAGAGCCCGGACATCCAGAGCAAATGAATTTATATATGACGTTGGATCTCATGAAGGGCTGAAGGCAGTCTTTAAAGTTAAAGAAGGAGCCAATTGTACATGGATTATTTGTTATAAGTTTGACTCTGAGACAAGGAATCTCTTGTTCAATGATTCGTGCGAGATTGGACGAGAATTTGAAGTCGGGCATATATGGGATAGTTGCATAAAACAGTTTCTTAGGAACATCAAAATTAGGCAATGGTGGATGAAAGAATTTGGCAAGTATTTGATTGATCATTCTTAGAACTATTTCTTGTGGGAAAGAATTGGACTTGAAAAAGCTTAATAAAAACGTGATCTCATCATGAAAAATCTTCCAAGAAGATGAATATTTCAGGGCTCTATTGACTAATGTGTGAATAGTATTAAGTTTAAAAGATCGTTCACATGAGCTATAAAAATTATTAGTTAGTCCTGTAAAGGTACGTTTTCTGTAAACGGACGTGGCAAATTCAGAATTGGTTCTTGTTATTTTCAAATCCAGGTAAGGTAAAATTCCCTCATTTTCGACTTCCATTGTAAAATTAATATTTGGATGAATATTGTTAATGAAATCTAAAAACAAAGAACATTGCCAAGGGTGTTGAAATAATGCAAAGGTATCGTCAACGTATCTACGGTAAAGTGAAGGTTTGAAGTTGAGATCGCACTGGTTTAAAAATTTGGATTCTAAGTCCGACATAAAAAAATTGGCAAAAATTGGGCCTAGAGGAGATCCCATGGCAACTCCATCGACTGCGAATAGAGCGCGAATTAGAAATATGAACATCGAGTCTTGCACAGCAAGATAGAGTAATTGTTTAAAAATAGTTCGGTTAAAACCATGAAAGATTGTGTCATCACTAATAAAAATCTTGTTCAGTATAATATTAATCGTCTCATTAAGTGGAACGTTTGTGAAGAGAGATTCCACATCAAAACTGACCATATAATAGTCCCCATCTTGTCTAGTGATTATTTGTTGAAATTCAAGCCCATTTTTCAAAGTAAACTCGCTATTGTTGTATTCATAGAGAAGTCCAGGCAAAAATTTAGAGATGGAAAAAGCAGGATTGTTGTAAGCAGCCATAATTGGTCTTAAAGGTAGATCAGGTTTATGAATTTTCGGTTGTCCATAGAGTATGCTGAACGAGGAACCGGTAACAAAAAGCTGTTGATAGGTTGTTTCATTTATAATATTTTCATTTTTGATTTTCCTCAAGAATCTATTAATTTTATCTTCCCTTTTAAAAATGTCTAAAAAAGTAGGTTCACCATGGGACATAAACTTGGTACTGTCAGACAAAATATTTTCCATTTTTTGTAAACATAGTCGTTATTCATAATAACTACCCCCTTGCCTTTATCTGGTTTACAAATAATTATATCTTCTCGTTCCTTCAACCTCAAGAGAATTTTCGAATCTGCAGGTCTAAAAAAAGGTGTCCAATTAGTTTTCAAATTGAGATAGGTTTTATATGCCAAGTTAGAAATTTTCTGTTGTAGCTTACCAATGTTTTGGTTTAATTCAAGTTTGATCAGTCTTTGGAACATAATTTCAAAAGGTAGAAAGAACCTGGCATAGTTGGGTCTAAAGGATGGCAAGCAGAAGTCCAGGCCAAATGACAATAAAAATTCTTCTCTCTTTGATAAAACATAACCGGAAAAGTTAAAAATACATTGATTTCTGGACTGGAAATTAGGAATAACCACACCGAGATTCAGAAGTTTTCTTTGGTGTCTCATGAACACATCAGAAATATAGTTATTAATGTATTTACAAAACAACCTTTGGTAAAGTAGGCGGTCCAATGGATAGATCATTGTATAATAAATTCTTCAATTGGTCAGCGATAACAGTTAATTGGTCAATAATGCGAATTTTACAATCAATTTCGTTCTTGAGTAATGTCTTGAGCACATCCTTATAGAACTCGGTGTTGTAAAGGGTTGATTTGTACAGTCTGAATCGGACGAATTTAGGAGTAGTATCGTTAAGCTGGCAATATTGAAGAAAGTCAAGATCTGCTTTGGCCTTTTCCAGCCGAAGGGTCGTCTTTTCCAGTTTTCTTGAGGTAGCGATGGTAATGGACGGATAACGGTGCTTGAGTAGTTGAGCAAAGTGTTGAGTTGATCGAAGTCGGAGGCGGAAGGCGAATAAGAGGACGAAGAAAAGTTTCCATATCATCTCTGGAGGTATGAAGAGGCTCAGATAAATAAATATATAGGAGCTTCAGAAGGTGTCCATGATACAACCAGTAAAAGGAATCAAGTTTATTTTTAACGAAACGTTTCGCACATGAAACTTCTGTGCATCATCAGTCTGTAAGAGAGCAAAGAGACATAAATAACATTAAATGATAAAAACAAAGGAACTAATAAATATTAAAATAGTCTTAAAAATTAAAAATCAAAGTAAAAACAAACAAAGGTAAAGAGAAAGAGAACAACCCAAACACCAACCGTCCATAATGTAGAGAGAAGATGGAATGACTAAAAATCATTATGGACGGTTGGTGTTTGGGTTGTTCTCTCTCTTTTTACCTTCGTTTGTTTTTACTTTGATTTTTAATTTTTAAGACTATTTTAATATTTGTTTGTTCCTTTGTTTTTATCATTTAATATTATTTATATGTCTCTTTGCTCTCTTACAGACTGATGATGCACAGAAGTTCATGTGCGAAACGTTTCGTTAAAAATAAACTTGATTCCTTTTACTGGTTGTATCATGGACACCTTTTGAAGCTCCTATATATTTATTTAACTGAGCCTCTATATATATGTGTGTGTATATAATACATATATTAATATATATATATATATATATCTATATATATATATATATATATATATATATATAAATAAATATATATATATATATAAGCAGAACAGTCTGCATTCAGGGAAGGATTAGGTTGCGTTGATCAATTTGTTATAAAATGCTTGAAAGCAAGAAGTGAAAGCTACAAGTGGCGTACAGAGAGGGTAAACTAAATCATTTTAGAAAGCCCATACTGAATGAGTGTGGATAATGGCCAGGACTGCTGGTAGCTGTCAAAGGTTTTTCGTGATAGAAATGATGAAGTATACAGACAGGAAACTGAATGGCTTTGTAGAAAACTTGGACTTGGAGAAGGGCGCATCATACCGTCATGGTTATTTTAATATTTCTAGATATGGATTTATATATAGAT
The DNA here is from genome assembly GCF_015104395.2 of Macrobrachium nipponense. Taxonomy (NCBI): domain Eukaryota; kingdom Metazoa; phylum Arthropoda; class Malacostraca; order Decapoda; family Palaemonidae; genus Macrobrachium; species Macrobrachium nipponense. The sequence continues at coordinate 1,124,845 of NC_087207.1, read as the reverse complement.
TTTTTGGGGGGGCATTATACCAAGCACTGGGGCAACTAAGGCCATTCAACGCCGAAACAATTGTTAGGAGAGAGTGGACATTAAGATAGAAGAGAGATAATATGAACGGAGGTACAGTAAAAGGAATGAAAGTAGTTACAGTTAGGGGCCGAAGGGACGCTGCATAGAACCTTAAGTAATGCCTACATTGCACCGAATGGGGTGCACTGACGACACTACCCCCTTACGGGGTGTATGGATGGAGACATGCGAGAAATCAGAGCACGTCAGTAATTGTAGGGGAGAAATTGTGAGAAAAAAACGCTGACTTTTAGTTGGAATGTGTAATGGCTGTTGTTTGCAAATGATACAGTACTGATTGGAGATAGTGAAGAGGAACTGCTGATACTGATGAAAGACACTGAAAGTGGTTGCGAAAGAAGAAAATAGAGAGTGAATGTAAGCGAGAGAGCGATGGAGAAAAAATTATCATGATAGGTGCGAAGAAAAATAAAAAACAGCAGATATGCAGAAGTATCGGGGCGTAAACTATGACTAGATGATAGTAAGATGGGAGTAGAGGTAAGTCACAGAATGGGTGAATCAAGAAAGGTAGCAGAAATATGCGCAGAAAAATAGGAAGCCATTACTGGAATGTGTTTAGGGACTGGTGAGCCAAACTCTCCTTTATGGAAGGGAGGTGTGGGTGTTAAATGTGAATGAAAGAAGGTTGCTGTTGCAGACATAGACTGCTAGTGTAGTATATGTAACATCTAAAGAGCACATGAAAAGTGTAGTATCCATAATGAGCCTGTTGTGTAGGTGTATCAAACAACTTAATTAAGTTGGGAAAGCCTCTTCCACTGGGGTTCATCCGTGATTCAGCGGCTGGTGTATGAATGTGGTAGTGACCGTAATCTCGACTTTTCTCGATGGTAAAATTATATATATAATTTCACCATCTACCTATCTATCTATCTATCTGTCTATCTACCTATATATATATATATATACATATATATATAATATATATATATATATATATATAAATATATATATGTATATATATAATATATATAATTATTAATAGTATATATAATATATATATATATATATATATACATATATATATATATAGATAGATATATATAACTAGATAGATAGATAGATGCATATATATACTATATATATATATATATATATATATATATATATATATATATATATATATATATATATATAGGTAGATAGATAGCTAGATAGATAGATATATAGATACATGTTTAAGAATGACCTCAAAGATATAATTACTGACTTAAATAAAAATTAGCTGCCTTAGAGTTATCTTCGTTGTAATGTATGTCTAACCTGTATTGTGTATATGTTGAATATGGTTTTGTTTACCAAAATTCTGAACAGCTGTCACCTATAATTCTTTAATTGTCTTGTCCTTGTATCTGAGATGGTTATCTTAAACTTTTAATCGCACCCATTGTTTATGCTTGTTTGGGAAGGTTACTCTTCTTCTAGGTGTGTCGGATTCTAGGTACTAATCTCTTTATAATCCCTATCTGTCAGTTATACGAATCTTCTTGTTTTGTCTTTTCCCGCAAGTATGTCAGTTGTGCTTAGTAAAGGACGTGGAAACGTCGAAAGGTCTCGCGGTTACTCCTTCGTTTATTTTTCCTTCGTGGCATATATCTTTAATTTATGGATTTATCACGTTCCTAACATTCGTGATTCAGTTATATATATATCTATATATATATATATATATATATATATATATATATATATGCATCTATATATATATATATATATATATATATATATATATATATACATATATATATATATATATATATATATATATATATATATATATATATATATATATATAAATATATACATATATATATATATAATATATATATATATATATATATATAGATGCACATATATATATATATATATATATATATATATATATATATATATATATATATATATATATATATAATATATATATATATATATATTATAATATATATATTATATATATATATATGTATATATACATATAAAGATGTTAATAAAATGTGATCATATTCAATTTTTCGTAGCTAACGCCTTCGCCAACTCTCTGTATCTATCCCTCTATCTCTCTATCCACCTACCTATCTGTCTGTCTATCTCCCCATCCACTCAAAATTCCTAACCTGGCGTCGAGCACAAACTTTTCCCATATCCCAATTTGCACACAACCTGCAAACCTTCTTCGAAAAATCCCCCGTTCCATAATAAAAAAAAACCGCAGCAAAAAAAAAAAAAGTAAAACATTCGCCGAAGAAATTGAGTTTTCCGTACAGGCGCTACAGCCGCATAATCAAGGCCACTAAAAATACATCTATCTTTCGGTGGTCTAAGTATAATGCTGTATGAGCCACGGCCTATTAATCTTTAACCACGGCCCGCTGGTGGCCTGTCCTATGTAATT